>NC_088922.1:8697500-8757500 GCF_038396675.1 Hydra vulgaris
GGGTACAGCTCTAAAACTCAGTTTTATGGTTCTGAGGCCGGCTGGTAGTCAGGTTTCCCGAACTCTGTGGTAGCTCTCAGAGAGGCTGATTCCATCAACAGCTGAAAAATATCAAAGTATTAACAGTGCCATGTTGCGCATGGATGGTGTCCCTGTTTGTACTTTTGGTGTGCATTGCGGAGGCCACATTTGGAGCCCTTTGTTACGGCTTAGGGTTTATTAGTAGTAATGAGGCAATTGCTTGGGCTATTAAACAGTGTTCTGAGTACTATCTATGCTTTGAGTCAAGTTCTTCAATCTAATTTAAAAATGAATAAAGTACCAAAAACTATAAAACACAAAAAACCATCATCATCACCAAGTTCTCTAAACCTATCATTCACTAATATTCGTGGTCTTCGAAGTAACTTTTCTTCTGTTGAGTCTTATCTCTTGCAAAGTTCACCAGACCTACTTGCTCTTTGTGAGACTAATTTGAGTTCGGCTGTCTCATCTTGTGATCTTAGTGTTGATGGTTATCTTCCTCTGATTCGTAAAGACTCCAATAGTCACATGCTTGGCCTGGGCATTTACATTTGTAAGAATTCACCTGTTTGTCGTGAAACTAGGTTTGAATCCACAGACTATTCTTTCATGTGCTTTCGTTTAGCACCACTTCACTATATTGCCTTTCTCTTTGTTCTATATCGATCTCCTTCATCTCAAGACTGTACTCTTTTTGATGTTATTTCTGATCATATTAACCAAGCCCTCTCTCTTTATCCATCAGCTAATATAGTTGTTGTCGGTGACTTTAATGCTCACCACTCTGAATGGCTTGGCTCTAGTGTCAGTGACTCTGCAGGCATTAAAGCCCACAACTTTTGCCTTTCTCAATCCCTAACTCAAATAGTCAACTTTCCAACTCGCTTTCCTGACAACCCTAGTCATTTACCTTCTCTACTCGACTTATGTCTTGTTTCTGATCCTAGTCAGTGCTCAGTTTCTCCACATTCACCCTTAGGTGCTTCTGATCACAGTTTGATCTCTTTAAAACTAATATCTCATTCTTCTTCATCACCTGAATACCCCTACTATCGAACCTCTTACAACTACAGTAAAGCTGACTGGGATTCTTTCCGTGATTTTCTTCGTGATGGCCCTTGGGTAGAAATCTTTCAACTTCCTGTCGACAAATGTGCTTCTTATATAACTTCGTGGATTCAGGCTGGCATGGAATCTTTTATTCCCTCTCGACGATTCCAGGTCAAGCCTCACTCTCCTCCATGGTTTTCCTCACACTGTGCTGCTGCGATTGCCAATCGAAACCGTTACTTCCATATTTATCAGCAAAACAATTCTCCAGAAAACAGACGTCTGTTTATTACTGCTAGAAACAACTGTAAAAAGGTTTTGTCTAACGCCAAAACCCGCTATTCTCAGGTCATGAAATCTCGTATCTCATCTCAAAAATTAGGCTCTCGTGACTTCTGGAGAATCTTTAATAATATCAATAATAAGGGCAAATCTATAATTCCACCTCTCTTGTATGGTTCAGACTTTGTCACTTCACCTAAAGACAAAGCCGAACTGTTTGCTAAAAACTTTTCATCAATATCATCTCTCGATTCCACTAATTGCGTTCTACCTGATATTACCAACAAACAGGTTGATTCATTGCTTGACATTCATATCACTTCAGCATCTGTATCTAAAGTAATTTCCTGTCTAGACTCTTCTACAGCTTGTGGCCCAGACAACATACCTGTTATTGTCTTGCAGAAGTGTTCTCCAAAGCTGTCGTCTATACTCTCAAAACTATTCAACAAGTGCTTATCAGAGTCTTGTTTTCCAGCCTGCTGGAAAGCCGCATCTGTTATCCCTATCTTCAAAAATTCTGGGGAGCGATCTGATTCGTCTAACTACCGTCCCATAAGTCTTCTTCCTATCATAAGCAAGGTTTTTGAATCTTTAATTAACAAACACTTAATTTCTCATCTTGAATCTAATAACTTACTTTCTGACCATCAATATGGATTTCGATCTTCTCGTTCTACAGCTGATTTGCTAACAGTAATAACTGACAGGTTTTATCGTGCATTAGATGAAGGTGGAGAGGTTAAGGCCATCGCTCTTGACATTTCAAAAGCGTTTGATAAAGTTTGGCATGCTGGTCTTCTCCATAAGCTTTCTTCTTATGGTGTATCCGGCAACATCTTTAAGATCATTGAATCCTTCCTTTCCAATCGTAGCATAAAAGTTGTCCTCGATGGACAACACTCTTCTTCTTATTCTGTAACTTCAGGGGTTCCTCAAGGTTCTATCCTTGGCCCTATACTCTTTTTAATTTACATTAACGATCTTCCAGATATTCTCACATCTAAGGTGGCATTGTTTGCTGATGATACTACCATTTATTCTTGTCGTGATAAGAAACCAACACCCTCTGATTGCTTGGAGGGGGCATTTGAGCTTGAAAAGGATCTCACTTCTGCTACAGCATGGGGCTCACAGTGGCTGGTGAACTTTAATTCAGATAAAACTCAATTTTTTTCAGCCAATCGTTATCGCAATAATTTAGATCTTCCTATATTTATGAACGGTGATGTACTCGATGAGTCACCTACTCTTCATCTTCTAGGATTAACTCTTACTTCCAATCTTTCTTGGAAACCATATATCAAATCGGTTGCAAAATTAGCATCTGCTAAGGTTGCATCTCTTTATCGAGCTCGCCACTTTCTTACTCTGGATTCTATTCTCTACCTCTATAAATCTCAAATCCGGCCTTGTATGGAATACTGTTGCCATATCTGGGGCGGATCTTCTAATGATGCCCTTTCTCTTTTAGACAAGGTGCAAAAACGCATTGTAAACATAGTTGGACCTGCTCTTGCAGCCAACCTTCAACCATTATCACATCGTCGTATTGTTGCTTCTCTTTCTCTTTTCTACAAATACTATAATGGGCACTGCTCGAAAGAGCTAACGTCTCTTGTGCCATCTACTAAAATTCATTCTCGTGTTACTCGTCATTCAATTAAGTGTCATCCTTTTTCTGTGACTGTTCCTAAGTGCTCCAAAAACGCTTATTCGTCTAGTTTTTTTCCTCGAACATCAGCTCTTTGGAATTCGCTTCCTTCATCTTGCTTTCCTGATTCATATAAATCGTCCGTCAATCGTTATCTTGCTCTACAATCTTCATCTTTTCTCTTACAGTAACTTCCAACTTTAATTAGTGGCTGCTTGCAGCCTTGTTGGAAGCGAAGATGTTTAAAAAAAAAAAAAAAAAAAAAATATATATATATATATATATAAATATATATATATATATATATATATATATATATATATAATATATATATATATATATATATATATATATATATATATATAAATATATATGTATATATATAAATATATATATATATATATATATATTTAAAAAATTATTATTTAAATTCCATTTAAAAATTGGTTACTAAACCTAAAAACTAATAGTAAAAAAACTTACGTTTCTTAACAGTGCTCCGCCATTCACTACGTGATGCTTCGTCTCGATAATATCAGATTCATAAATCGACTGAAAATCTTTTCCCAACAATGTTTTGATAAGAGATGCTTTGTTTGGCTTTCTCATGTTATTATCTAAAAATAATGCTGTTGGTACTTGAGTCTATTCGTAGTCGAAGTAACTTTTAATATCATCACATCGCTCTGCAATCACTATCAATCGTGTGAATAATAAAGGAGGATCGATGCTGATCTTTGATTGTTGATGCGAAAAATATTCATTGCTGCTTTTGTTTTATTGAAGCTTCAATGACAGCTACACCATCCAACATTAATTGTAAATTGAAACTAACACTTTCAATTTTGTCTCAGTTTATTGTTTCATCTGCAATCAAACCAGTAGATAGAGACTGGAGTTCTAACCTTTTTGAATCAAAGGGTTATTTGGTTCAATAAACTGAAATATTTTATCTAAGTCATCGTCTTCTTTTTTAATTTAACTTTTTCCCATTTCTTTATGCTTATTGATACTGTTGTGTTTGTTGCCGGTCAGACTAAGCATTGTGAGCGCCTGCACAAGAATGCACAGATTGCAGCTATAGAGTGTGCACTGATGAAGTAAATTCTTTACCTCAAATCAGACCGCCTCGATTTTTCGATGAACGCATAAGTACCTTGTAGAATAAAGATTACAAACTAAAATATATAACTAGTTCCATGGAGCTATTAATATTCTAAAGCCTGAGCTATAAGCAATATTTACCAAATCTATTAATACTTATTTGAGCATAACCAACTATAAATTTTAAAGCGAAAAGAAAGACAACCCAGCCCAAATACGCTCTGGTATTTGTATTACATAAAAACCATTAGATGCCAACTTTTGATACATCCAAGGATGAGTCTGAGGAAGTTCAAGCATACGTTGTAAGTAAAATCTTACAGGTTTTGCGTAGTGTATGTGCCCTGTACTTCTATAAAGGTTAAGCATTTGATTCAACGTGATCAAATAAAGATTCCAATTCCCTTCACGCGAAGCACGGATAAACCTACGCATAATATCATTGTATTCCATATATTATAGCCATAATTTTGCAGTTCGCGATTCGGAAGCTAATAAAGTTTTTTACAAGTCAATAACCGTATCAAGCTTTTCAATAGCTGCACAAGGAACATCAAGTTAGTTAATTTCTTTTTCTGAGATTTTCTTGCAGAATTTTTTAATTTCGATCAATTCTTTAGGCGTTAATTTGCTATTCACCAAATCCAAATTTGCATATTGTTGGAGCATTGGAGCTTTCCAGGTGCTATCCGCTGACAGATTTGAAGTTAAGACAAAAAGTCTATCATATTATCATTTTACGGCATTCCTATTTTAGTGGATTTTGCTGATTCTTTTTTTGTTTGGAAATTTAAACTACAGCTTTGATGACATCTAGAGCCGATGAGTTATTTGCATTTTTTTTAACGTACAAATGCAAAGTAGCATTTTTCCAATATCTAATATTGATACCATATGGTAATCGATTCAACTTTTTAAGTGCTGGATACATTGCTTAGCACAATAAAAACAGTTTACCTTCATAGCAAAAGTATCAATATATTTTTGATTTTTTTTTTCATGAAGGTTCTTGAACAGCAATACGCTGTTTATTGTTAAAAAACTTTCTACAGCTTCCGTGTACAAACATTATAGTTTTACTCGATTTCGCTTAACATAACTCTCTGTGTAAGGAATCTTCATTTCGAACTTTGCTGAATTGTAACAATCCATTAAGTCCTTTATTCTGTCACTTGAATCAAATTCTCTTTTTTTGGTTCTTTACAAATAACACACCATAATTTGTATTATATAAGCAAAAATAAAAACAAAAGAATATAGTAAATTGTGAAAATAATAAATCATAGTTTACTCTCATACGAAAGCAAATGAATTCAGCAAAAAATAAAATACTTCTTAAGAGAAAAAGAAAGCCAAAAAATTCCACTATTTGGGCAAAATTCGTCAAAAATCCACTATTTTTAAATATGTTTACCCCCGAAAATAAATAACAGTATTAAATTTCATCCTTGAGGTTCACTTTTCTTTTAATCATGGTAGTCAGATACAGTCATTAATAACATTATACAACCTATGAAAGGCCTAATTTAGGCAAAATTGGCTAAAAATCCGCCATTTTAACTTTTTTTTGGCCCCCTGATATTATTTTTCAAAAAAATTTACATTTTTTTATAACTTAAATTTATATTTGATAAATATGAACGTAAATCAATGGAGATCAAATTATTAACTGACAAGCTCATATTTTTAATTTGAATCGAGGTGTTTTTAGGATTTCCTAAGAACACGGTGATTCAATACTTATCACGGCCTAATTTTATATATATACATATATATACATATATATATATATACATATATATATATATATACATATATATATATATACATATATATATATATATATATATATATATATATATATATATATATATATATATATACATATATATATATATATATATATATATATATATATATATATATATATATATATATATATATATATATATATATATATATATATATATATATATATATAACCCCATGAGAGACCACTTTGGGACGGCCCTGGTTATCACATACCAATATTCCACTTTTACACGTATATATATATATATATATATATATATATATATATATATATATATATATATATATATATATATATATATATATATATATGTATATATACATATATATATATACGTATATAGTTTTTTGTTTGTAACATTCATATAGCACTTGAAAATATTGTGTACTATAAACAAAATAATTATATTTGAGTTTTCCCTGCAAGTGCAACCCAACCCTCAACCAGACCTTTATGTTTTTTTCTCTATGGAATGGGCTAAACATGAAGGTTATAACTTTTTATAATCTTCCTTTAAAACCTTTTTTCTGAAATTTTGTAAAACAATTTTAGTAAATATGTTTTCGTTACGTCCGTAAGTAAATAATTTTTTAAAACCTCTTAAAAGTTAGCAAGTGGGAGAAAATTTATTAAAAATAACTACCGTGTATTAAAACATGGACTTTTATTATGTGCATGCGCTAGCTACAAATATATAGATATCATAATTTTGATTAACCGTGTTAAGCTTTCATTAAATATCGTTTACTATTTTGCTTGTTTGCTTGTGTTTTTTGTTGTTGGTAAACTATTTCTTGTGAAATGAAGCAAAACAGATCATAAATAAACTTGATTAAGTATAAGATTTAATAGATTTTGAAGCAGTAAGTTCGTTTTACTGTGATCAACAAAGCTTTGTTATTAGCAAATTTAACACATTATATTAGTTTAAACTTTAGAAGAACTAAAAATTTTTTAAGATTTTGGTAAGTTGTTAATAATGCTCCTCCTTTTTATCTTTTCAAATATAGTAATCTCTATTACCTATCATTTTTTTATAAAAAAAATATAATGGTTTTAAATAGGGTAGTTTTCACAAAAATAGATCCGCAAATAATGGCGAGTAATCATCAACAAAAGTTATCAAGAGCATATAGAGTATGTGGAAATCTTTAAGGAAAAGACAGTTTAAAAAGAGACAGTAAAATTGATCAAATATATAAATATATGGAATAAATATATCAAAGATTTTCAGTTTATTTTATCTAGTGAAAATGTGTATGAAGTGTTATACTACTCTTAGAAACATCAAAAATAGAGGTAACAACGTTTTCAAAGCTCTATATAATTGAGTACAATGTCTAACAATTGAATGCAAATCTACTTGAAACTTTTTATTATGTTAGAAGATGAATGTCATTTAATTGATATAAAATGAGAATTTGCATTAAAAAGTAAAACTATTGGTAAAGCAGAATTTGATAAATGCATTTTTAAACATCCAATCAACAAACAAACCATTTTAATCGTCCAATCATGTTTTTTGAGTAGCATTATTACAGACTATTTTGAAAAAATTGCTCTTCTGCAAGATACAGTTTAAATACAAGTTTTGTGTAAGTCAGAAAGTGCAGAAAGTATATAAACCAAGAATACTATATTATGAATTGAGAAAAAAAAAGAAGGTATTGTGTTGAAATAAAAAAAATTTTCATTAAATTTAATCATAATTAGAATTAATGCATAAAACTTGCTTTTAAATTTTGTATAAAATAGGTTCATAAAGTTTAATACAGTGAATGACGCTTCTGTTTTTTTAAGTTATGAATAATTATGAAGGATTATCGAATAAATTAGTAATTTTTTTTTCAAAACAAATGTTAAACATTAAAAGTTTGTTTACATGCCTTAAGCAAAAAAGTCAAAAAAAAAAGTTTATGACAAATAATTAAATTGTCAGTTTTTAATAAATGTTTGATATTTTGTCACCCTTATGTTACGCAAAAACAAAAAGGTGGGCATCGATTTTTTTCAAAAAAACGGGAAAATTTGCAAAAAATACGGGATTTTTGCTAAAAAATACGGGACATAAGCTAAAAAATTTTTTTGTAAATATATTGAAGCAAAAAATAGTTTTTAATTTATTTTTCAAAATATTTTAGATTTGGTAGTTATTTTTAAAAAAATTGCTCAACATTTTCAGATATAATTTATTTCTTGATGAATGATAAAAGTGCATTTGAGTAAAAAAAAATTAAGATAACACAACCTTTTTTTTTTTTTTTTTGTTTAATTTAAATTTAAAATTTAATTTAATGTCTGAGAAATTCAGTTATAACTGTGAGATATTTAAAAAAAAAAAATTACTTTTATTTTGAATATTTTTCTTTTGAATAAACATTATTAAGGAAAGAAACATCCTTAATTATATTATAAAAATGTAAGCATTTTAAGTTAGTATTGTATTTAATAATTGTCAATGAATCAATTGTCTCAATATCAAATCAATTTTTGTTATCATCCCAGATCTGATTAATTATCCAAAACAATCACTCAACTTCTGCTGATGAGCCAGCGAAACAAAATGCAAACTCTGCTAATTTTTCTAAATTTGTTAAAGGTGTTGAACTTTCTCTAAAATTTATGAAAATCTTACCCAAATGCTTTTTTGGTGAAAGTTTTAAGTTTGACCAGCTTGATATATTTTGTATAACATAATCACTAGGGATGGCAAAAATTCCGGACATTTTCAATCCCGGGATAACGGGATTGAAAAAGTTGTCCCCGGGAAATCCCGGTATATCATGGGATTGAATAAAAAAATCGCAAATGTAGAAGAGAAGCATAAGAAGGACTAACGTTTTAAGTATTTATCAAATACTTAAAAGTGATTAATTTAATTATGATATAAATAAAGTGCTTTATTCATTAATGAACCTAAGTAATTTAAATTATAAAACAATACCTGAAAATGATAACACAGAATAAATAAAAATAATAACTAAAAATAGTATGAACATGCAAGAATATACTTAAGTTATATTTGTTTTTGAAAGTACTACCCTAAAAAATCAAAGTGTCAATCATTTCATCGCTTAATCGTATTTGATTTTTTGAACATAAAAACTGAGAATGCTTTTTCGGAATCCATACTTGTTGGCCGTATAGAGAATATATAATCACATTTTTTTTAAGGTGATCTAATCATAAGCTTCTACTTTTGCATAACAGTATTTCTTTTTGAATTTTATAAGTTATTTTTCACCTTTATATTTTGCGTTCGAATTGCTGCCAATCTTTTTTCCATCACTTCATTTAATTTGTTCATTTTAATTATTTTGACATTACTCTACTCAAGTCTGCTGCTGTTATTACATCTGCCGAGTTTAAACACTTTATCAGGTTTATCATAACTTTTTTATTTTGGGTACTCGTATTTGGTAGAAAAACTTCTGGAATTTTTTATAAAGTAACCTGGCCACGAAGATATACTATATGAAGATATACTATATGAAGATATACTATACGAAGATATACTATATGAAGATATACTATATGAAGATATACTACACAGTAAATAAAAAAACCGTTATATTTTTAAAAAACATAACGGGAGTTTTCCTCGCACAAAACGGTTAATTGCCGTTATGTTTAATACTTAATATGTATGAAAATAACATAACGGTTTTAGCGTTATGTTTTTTCATAGCAAAATTACCTTGAACATAACGGTTACATAACGCTAATTAGCCATTATGTGAGAGGAAAACTCCCGTTATATAACGCGTATTTTACCGTTATGTTTAAAACCTGATTTAACGGGTATTTATCCGTTATGTTACCCGTTATGTCAAATTATAATTATTTATTTTAAAGTAGGTTTTTTGAAACGCATGATTAATAGCAGAAACTGCTAAATAAACAAACAAACTAACCTTGAACATTTTTTATGTTTATAAAAGTTAAATTAAAAAATAAAACAAATTTATGCAGTTTAATTTCCTTATATATTCATTTTAAATTATGTTTCATTATCGTGAAAATTATTTACAAAATAATTGAAGAAATTAACTTATTAACATTTATTAATTCAAAAATACTTCACATTGCTGTGAAAAGATTGCGAAAGAAAAATGTATTTTTTAGATGTATCTTGAAAAAAACCCAGAAGCTGCCCAAAACAAGATGGATATGTCAAATCTAGCAAATAATAAACGGCCATCAAAACAACCACCATTTCACATGTACTGATTAAGGGCTAAACATCCATCTCGACACCTCTACGACTCCTTACTCCATATTCCGTTTTATTATAGATAACTTGTGGACCATACAAGCTTGGCACTCTTAAGTATTCATGTATTGAATCACACTAAAATATTATAAATACAAAATAAGTATTGCGACCATTAAAAAAAAACTATTATTAATACATTAAATGGATTTGAATCAATGTTAAGTTTGTATTTTATAGAATTGGCTTAATACCAAATAAAAAAAATTAATAAAACTTACATCAACTTTCATAAACAACTTATCAGTTGTCTTCTTAGAAATAAGTGATTTCTGGAGCTGCATTAAACTTTCAGTATGGGTTTGCGAATCAGGAGAAATCTAAACCAGCATCTTTTGAATCTTAAGAGACGAGTCTTTCAAAATAGGGTACAAACGAATCCCTTCTTCCAGCATGAATTCAGGAGCATATGTAACTCTTTTTGGAAATACACTATACGTCTCGTTATTAAAAAGATGTCTGTTTAGAATAGACAGTGTTGAAAGTGATGGCTTTTTCTTATTAAATTCATTCTAGGTGAAAGAAAGAGTTATTTAGATTCTTTATTTTATAGCTATTTAATAAAATAAAGTAACGAGTTGACACTTAATATTAATTATAATATTTTTAAATTTTTTGCATCTAAGTTTACTTAATTAGACTATAATTTCTGATCAATGAAAAAAATCAATGAGAGTTTGTTTAATTTCACCATCAAAAGGGATTCTTTTAATCTAAAAATTTATTATCAATGTCAATATTAAAAACATAAAAGGAACAATAAAAAAACATTTAGTTTCATCTTATGAAAATTGACAAAATAAACATTTACAACTACTAAAGTCAGTGGTGTACACTGGATTTTTATATGTTTGAGTCTTGACACTTACAGGCATTGTGTGAACTCCAAACTTTTGTATGTTTATGCTTATATCAAAAAAGAATGTTTTGCAAAGAATTGGGGTGATTGGAGCTTGGGAACAAAAAACCCTTAATTTTTGGGTGCACCCAGCCCTTAATATGGGAGCAACAAGTTTATAAAATATTATAGTAGTAAAGAACATTGTTAAGCAACATACAAATACAGCAAACTCCCAATATCTTGAGCCTCCAAGGGACCAAGAAAATAGTTGAATTAGCAGCATCATTATATATATTTAATAATTGAAATGTAATATCTATATACCTTAAACACTTTTAAATTTTGAAAAACAGTTTTCACATACAACTAAACCTTCATGACCATGTAATTTAAGATGTGATATCATTACATATTGTTTACTTGTTTGAAAACTACAATTAGAACAAGATAAAAAACAGAATCAGAGTGACTATCTACATCAGAAAAAACAGCTTTACCAGGAGAAAATCTCTTTCAACTTTGAACAAAAACGCTGAGCTCATTATTTTTTGCTAAGGATGCAACTTCCACTTCCAGATTTTGTTCATTTAAAATGGCAACAAATGTTTCAGAATCAACTTCACATCTATTCCACATGATGCCACTTATATCACTGTCACCAAACTTCTTAGAAGCTAAATAAGTATAATTTTAAATTAAATAGCTCAATCATTGTTCTTAGCATATGTAATATTTTGAATATTATGAAGACAAAAATGAACTGTGAAGAACTTGAAGATTGATTTTAAAAAAATGAAGGTTGAATAAACAAGTATGTGCATTAAAAAATAAGCTTACCATTATTTAAAAAGTCTGCAATATTGCTATTACTAGCAAGAACAATTTTTATTTTACCAAGATACCTGACAACAATAGCCTTTATCATTTTGAACTATTAATTATTGTAGAAATCAGTAATGCAGTTATTATTACTTAGAAAACTTAAATTATACAAATGGTATATTTAACATTAATTAACACTTGCAATATAAAATAAAATAAATTTTAAGCACAGTAATATGTAAAAAATAGTAAGTATTAAATAAATAGTAGTAAAGAACATTGTTAAGCAACATACAAATACAGTGAACTCCCAATATCTTGAGCCTCCAAGGGACCAAGGAAATAGTTGAATCAGCAGCATTATTATATATATTTAATAATTCAAATGTAATATCTATATATATACATATATATATATATATATATATATATATATATATATATATATATATATATATATATATATATATATATATATATATATATATATATATATATATATATATATATATATATATATATATATATATATATATATATATATATATATATATATATATATATATATATATATATGTATATATATATATTATTATTATTATTATTATTATTATTATTATTATTATTATTATTATTATCACTAATTACTAAATAATAATAATAATACAAATAAATATAAATACTAATCATTAACAACCCAAATGTCGTTTAAATGCTTGAGAAAATAAAATAAGAAAGCTAAAATAGTAAAGACCTTTAAACAAAAATTGCAAAGATTCGCGCTATTTTTTATTGATAAAATAATCTAACATAACGGTTAAACATAAATTTTCAAATATATATTACCATACTAATGATTTAGGCGTTATAACACTTTCAACATAATTTCAAGTTAACATAACGGTTAACATAACGCCAAAATTTTCGTTTACCGTTATGTAACCGTTATTTTAGCGTTATGTTTTTTGCTGTGTATATGAATATATACTATATGAAGATATACTATATGAAGATATACTATATGAAGATATACTATCTGAAGATATACAAAGCTCCTTGATGGTATTCTCCACTCTTTCGGTGACTCAAATCTTTATACAATTGTTTTCCTATTTCAGATTGTTGTTCATTTATTTTTGTCAACATCAACTTTAATACATTGTCAGAAGAATTTAAAGTTGCGTCTTGTCGACAAAGTACTACCATAGTTGCTTTATCGGAAGTAAAAGTACTACTAAATCAGATATCATTCTATATTCTTTCTCATTCACCTGAATTGAATCATCGATGTTGGAATCCAATTCTAAATGTAGAAGTGCCTTTTTAGTACAATAATTATTTTTTTTAAGTTCTTATTTAAGCTACTACATCGGATTTTGAAATCCATTTAAATGGATGCTCTTTCTAAACTCAATTTTTACGTACTTTTGTAAATAACTTTCATTTCTATCCTTTTAAATATTTTTACAATTTTCATGACATTTTTGTTATAACCAATAATTTGGTGCCTAATTTTAGCTCCAGATGTTCCATTAATTAACAATGAATCATTTGAATCTCGAATATAATCTTTCTCTTCAAAAACAATTTCTACTTAAAATAGCAATAACTAAAGTTATTTGTATTTGGATAACTTCATCAGTTGAACGGACGTTAAGTAAACTTTTGTAGTTTAATAAACCTTCTATATTTTGATAAATTCATTAATTAAACTTTTGTAAATCACGCACTGATTTGTAATTAAATTGAGTGGACATAAAAATAAAATTATAATCACGCAAACATTGAAATTAAAAAATTCAAAATAAAAAGGTATTTCTTTTGTTAAAAATGTTTCATCTTCCAAGTAGCAAATGCTAAAATTTTATTTATTTTTAATAATATATTAGTTTTAATATTATACCATATATATATTTTTTTACATGTTTAATCGTACAAAATATGTACGATTAAACATATGAAAAGTGCATATATAGTATAATATTGCAAATAAGCAATAATGTTTTTAGTTTGCATTTTCGATAAAATACAGAAAAAAGGAGAATAAAAAGAAAACATTGCAAAGGAGATAAACAGCTACAAAACCAAGCAGCTACATTTCTTAATTACAAATTAAGCTTAAACTTTTTGTATTTTTACTTCTTTTAAGACAATTCCATAATCTTGGGAAATTTCGGAGACTAATCCCGGGACTTCGGGACGAACAATTTGTACGGAATTCCGGGATTTCGGGATCTCGGGATTGCCATCCCTAATAATCACGCATTAAGCCGAATTCATCAAAAAGTACATCAATTACTACATCAGTACAATCAGTACAATAATACATTTTTGAACTTCTCTCCATATCTTTTCTTAACAATATTGAGTTGATTATTCGACATCATTCCAATAAGGATATTTATTCAATATCATCTACATAAAAACTTGCAAACCGTTTATTGAATTTTCCCGTAACTGAATATAATTGACTATAGTTTCATAAAAACCATTATTGATTTTTAATAGATGCACTTAGCTTTTGAAATTCAGGTTTGGAATCAGTAGATAGAAATCTAAATGCTTTTCTATTTTTTATTTTTCCTTCCAATATTTTCATTTGATTTGCTGTTTCAAAACTTGTTGTAGATGATGATTCAATAAGTTTTAATGAATCATTGAAATTTTTAAGCTGATTTGCAATAAATAACATTCAAAATTTATTTTCACTGTTGTCAAAAAAAAATTTTATAACACTTTGTTAACGATGCAAAGTAATCGCTCAAAGGATTGTAAAATTTAAACAAAAAATTGCATATTGAAGTGTTAAAAAGCATGTGTTTGAATTTTTTTATTTTATTTTAATTATATATTTCGTCGTTAATAGTATTTACAATAACAATGTTCATGAATAAAAAACAATATATGACAGGGGCAAAAAGAAGACTATATTTGCCTTATCACTAAGCCCCGTAATAAATATACCGTAAATTACAATGCTAATAAAAACCGTAAAAGTTACATATGCTATAAATTATTATTTTTTATTAACGCTTAAGTTTACTTTACTTACTAAAAAGACCAACAATAAAGAAGAAAAAACAAACAAACAAACAAACAAAAAAAAAAAAAAAAAAAAAAAGACAAAACAGAAAAAAAAAAATAAACAGAAACAAGACTAGAGACAAGATTATTTATCATATTTATGTATTAGAATAGACAATCTTAGTAATAAACAATTATTAATACTAAATCATTAACAATAGTACTCTCATTTTAAACGCTTCAGAAGAAATTTAGTTCATTGTCGTTTAGTAAAAGATTTTGCTTAAGTTTAGTTTTAAATTGATTAAGCGAAGAAAGTGGTTTAAGATCATTATTTAAAATTGTATTCCAGAGTTTAGGTCCTCGGTTTGTGATTGAGTATTTAGTGGCAGAATAGTAGGTTTTGGATTGAGTATAGTTATTATTTGAAAATCTTGTGCTGTATATGTGATTTATTTTTTTAAATAAAGAGTTGAATAAATATGGTGCCATTTTTTTATCAAGTTTAAACATAAATATAAGAACATGATAGAGATTTAAATTATAAACATTTAGAATATTAAGTTTACTAAAAAGTATTTTTGAATGAGAGAAGCGATTTTCATTTGTAATAATCCTAATGGCGTGTTTTTATTTACATAGAAGTTTACTTAGCTTTGTAACATTGAATGGTTCAACAAAGGTTTATAATTTGAATCAACTTCATCACAAAACTGCTTGACTTTTTCTGTTCTCACAATGTAAATATTAAAACGTTTATAAATTTTAACAACAATTGCTTCAATATCAATATCAAACGTATCACATCCTGCATTTGAAGCATTGTGTGCTATATGAGCCATACATCCATTTCCAATAATTTCTTTTTTTAAATCATTTTGAAGCTTACGCCAGACATTATTGACACCATTACGATTGACTCCACCAAAATTCAAATTTGTACTGTTAGCTGTGAATGCAATTACTTTTTCCGTTAAATTTTGTTTTTCAATTATTTCTAAAATTAAATTAGAAATTATTGTTGACGGTTTATTTGGAATTGTTTGGCGTGAAATTTCTTTGTTAAGAACACCAATGGCTGGATTAAAGAATCTTGCAATTACAGGCAGCATTTTGATGCTCTTATGATTGGAAGTATCTGTTACGAGAGCTATAAAATTAGCCTTTTCTAGTTCACTTTTTGTTGTCATATCAATAAACGGTGCAATTACTTGTGTTATGACAGCAGTTGTTTTAGTTTTTTCAAGTGTAAACTTTTTTTCAAAAAAATTTCATACTAATTCTGAAGTACAATCATTAGAACGAAATGACAAATAATGCTTAGCAGTGTGATACGTTAATGTTGTTTCCTTAGCAGCAATTTCAAGATCATTATTTGATGCATCTTTTTTTTTGAAAAATTCATTTACTGTTTCCTGATACTGTTTGATGATCCAGCAGCAATTGACAACTTATGCTTTTTAGAATCATTATGTTGAACAATATCACTTCGACCTCCAAATTCAACTGAAAATTCTGCTAAACTTAAATTGCAAAATGAGAAAGTCAAATTACTAATTAAAACAATCTTAACTGTATGTTTTTTACTTACTATTTTATTTAATATAACTAGTTTAATATATTAATCTTATTTATGAATCACAAATAAAAATTTAAATATTAAAATAAATAATTTCTTGTCACTTTAAAAAACTTTCAACACAGGTTTAGATAATATGACGAAATTCAAAATTCGAAATTCGGAAGAAATTCGATTTCATCATAAATTGCAAATTTGTTTTTAAAAAAATCGTTTAAATTTTCATTAAAAAATGAAAAGTGAAGTTTGTACTAAATAATCCAAAAATATAGGACAAATGTGGTCAAATAAAGAACACGGGACATTTTGTAAAAATAAGGGACTGTCCCGGCAAAATACTCGCAGATGGCCACTCTGGCTAAAACTTTAATTTTTGGACCATAACATTAAATTATTAATTTTAGTCATTATATATTGTAAAAATATTTGAAAAAAACACAATATCTTTTAATCTTATTAAAAATTAATAGAATTAATTTATTTCAATGTGGGTTTGAACTGAACTTTTTCCAATTATGCCAACTTTAACAAAAAAAAAAATTTTTTTTGATAGTAAAATTTTTTGCTACAGAATTGAAAATGAAAAACGCGCTTTAGGGGCTGTGCATACGGACAAAAATTATCCCGCCAGACTAGGTTAAAAAAAACCACTGAGACCTAGCCTCTCCTATAAAACTCATACAATTTTAATATTGTATTCGTACCTACGAATCACCGGATTCCCGCTAAGGCGGGGTAAAAACTCTTCATATGAACACAAGCTATAAAATTCGGTTGCAAAAAAATTGGTTTTCAAAAAAAATTTTATCTCGTGTAAAAGTTTTTATTATTGGAAAAAAATATAATTCAAGCTGACATCAAATTAAACTAAATTTGTTAATTTTTTATGAATGTAGTATATTTCAATTATTTTCACAATACAAAATCATTAAAATTAAGAATTTAAGGAAAAAAAAAAAATTCAGATCTGTAACAAAAATTTAAAAACACCATTTGATTCATATTAGTTTATATATATCTTACAAAGTAAATATCGCTAAATATGTGGATCTGTGATAAAAAAGCAGAAATTTGTCAAAATCACGTTAAAATAAAGCTTTAATAACTACACTTGCAACACGATTTTTGAAGTTATAGTAATGCTTAAGCTTTGAAAGCAATGCTAAGTATAATAAGCATGATATTCTTTTTTTAACTTTGACAGCATCTTTTTTACGCGTAATTTTTAAACGATTCGTAACTTTTTGATGAAACGCTAATAAACTTTTTTAAGTCAAATTTTAAAAGGAAATTAAAAACTCTGTTAAGACCGTAAATAGGGTCATTGAAGTAAAGAATCGCTGAACTAACACCAAACTCAAGCAAAAATCTTGTAACGAAAATATTTTTTGATCTTAACTGACATATATTTAATTATTTATTATAAGCTCTTCTTTTCAAAATGTATAAAAATTTTTTTCACTTCTTTAAATTCCGGTGTAGTATGAGATTTTTACTACTCTGTTTTTTATTAATGATAAATTTTTATTACCCAGTAAAAAATTTCATTTTATATTTTTCTTCACCTTTTTTTTTTTTTTTTTTTCTATACTATTTTTCACCTATTTTTATTCAACAGTAAAATACTTGTTTTAATTTTTTACTTTCTTGAAATTTTCATCTCCTACGTAAAAATGTATTTTGTGACCACGTTGTATTTTGTCAATACTATTGATATAATAGCATTATTGCTATGGTGTTTGTTTACAAGTTATAGTTTTGATTTTGGGATTCTCCATAAATTACGTAACGCAAACTTTCACAATAAACTCAACAAAAAAGATCAATAGTTTTCCCTCGCAGACTCGCAGACTCGCAAATTAAATAAATAATTAAATTGACTTTTTTGAAATTGACTTTAATGAAAATCACCGCGTAAAAGAGTTTAATATCTACTACTTCTGTTTTTTAAATAAATTTTGCGTTGCGTCATTTATGGACGATCCCTTTAATGATGGCATTTAAAAAGGAAGAAATTATGGTGATTATGTTGTGTTGATGTCATCATAGATATTATTGTGATTTCTTCCTATATTTTTTATTTATATTAGCTAAGCAAATAACTGCATTTATTCTTTGTTTATAGAGTTATTAAATATGGGTAATAATAAAAATAAAATAAGATTAAACAGAAAAAGACTTCATCTAACAGATATACATGTACTGCAATAAATCAAGTTGATAAACCAAAAGTAAAGGAAGCTGTTTCGTCATCAAAAATCAGTTTAAATGATTCACTCCTAACTGTTGACGAAGGAGACTCTAACTATTTTATTATAGTTCACTTTAGAGTACTGCAATGTTGTCTTCAATTTATAAGTAGATGTCTAGATTGTGGTGAAAAGGTCACTGTCAGTCTTGACCAGATAAAAAAATTAGAACTCTTGCACAACCTTAAACTAGAATGTATATCTTGTGATTGGAGTTATAATTTTTACTCGTCTCCTGAGATAAAAATAAACACATTCAAGAACTCATTGTACGTGTTGTAATGAGTTTTCGCGAGATCGGTTTTGCCCTCGAACAACAAAGAGTTAGTGTAAATGGCGAAGAGATAAACTTGAAGGTGCAAGTACAAGATAAGCTTGGAGGTACATTTTACAAAGCACATTAAAATTCGCCTTTAGCTATAAAAGAAGAAATTGAAAGCATCTTTAAAGATCTTGGCTCTGAAAATCTTCTAAAAAGTGCTTACATGGGTTTACCGAAAAATCTAAATGAAGCTTTAAACTAACTTGTTTGGAATAAATGCTCAAAGTCTCATTTTGTGTCATGAGCTGCTTTAGAGATAGAAGTATATTCTGCAATTATTAATTAAAATGAAGCTGTAATTAAACATAATAATGTATTTAAACTGTTAAATTTGACTGCTGGGAAATACTTTAGCTGCTATGCAACAAAAAAGGATACTCGTATCAAGCAAATTAATAGTAAAATGAGCGAAAAAAAGAAAAAAAACACAGAGAAAAATTAAAAGCCCAGTTAAAAAAGGATTTTTTAACTGGACTTTCAATTGGGGCACACTAGTTTCATATTTGTATACTATTTATTTCATTTTTAATTTTAATTTTAATTTTTCTCAGAAATAAGGTTTTGTTACGTTTACTAGAACTCAAATGACAATTTTTAGTACTTTTATTCGACCGATTAACTTCAAATTTTCAAAGACCTTTTTCTAATATTGGAACTAGGTTCTGAACTAAAAAAAAATATTTAGAACAAACAGTACTTTTTTAATCGCACTTATTTCTTTACTACTTTACCTAAATGCAGTCAGATTTTGGTTCAAATAATACTTATAGATTCCGAGAAACTAATGTTTGAAACTTTTTTGACGATTCACTTTTTGACGATTAATTTTTTGACGATTAACTTTTTGACGAATAACTTTTTTGACGGTTAACTTTTTTGACGATTATCTTTTTTGACGATTATCTTTTTTGACGATTTTTGCTGACACAGCTTTTTTTTTGCATTTTTAAAAAAAATTTGTCAAATCTTTTATTATTATCAAATATATTAACAGTAAACTTAGTCTAGAGACATTTTTATTAATTTTTGAAGAATTTAGTAAAAAAGGGGTAGAGCCACCTTAAATTGCCTATAATTATATATAACGTCATTCCTAACAAGTCATAAGGATGGCTTTTTCAAAACAGTAACTTTTTTTCTGAGAATTTGTTTACAACAATTTAAGCTGCATATAGAGTAAGATGCAAAACGAACAAGTTGAAGAATATTTTGAAGTGACTGAAAATAAGAAATGGAAACTTGGAATTTTTGAATGAAAAAGAGTTCAAAACAAAAACTATAATAACGTTGAAAAAGTTGCTATTTTTGATTTACGTAGAACGGTTAAGTATGACTTTGATATTAACGATACAGTAAGAGATTTTATAAAGTCAATTCTAATGAGAAAATTGCCAATGACGGTTGCTAATGGCATGAGAAAGAACGAATTAATTAGAAAAACTTTCTAAGCTTTCAGTGTGACATGGAATCGGCAGAAAGCAAAAATATCTATTCTCAAAGCTGAATATCTATCTAAGCTCAAATCAAATTTATGAAATTGTTTCAGCGTTTCGTCTCAATACGACTGTTTTTTCTATTCGGAAACTATTCGGTTTACAAAAGACGGAAAATTGTATGAGCGAACTTTGGGAATGTTCACCACGGACGACAATTTATGACGGTTTTAGCCGACCAGCTGATTACTATCCTTGCGAAAGTAGGGAAAGGAGTAGACAATATTTACTTAACTTGTTCATATCAAGGTAAGAACATGATTAAAGCTTCTGATAGTATCAAAGAAATGCAAAATCAAATGATTATTTGTAAAGAATTTGTCGAAGAAGCACAAAAGTTTGATTTTGAAGATTTTGATTCGCTTGATCGAGTCAATCTCAAAGAAGAAGTTATAGTTGAAAATTCCGAAAATACAGATGACGAAAGCGAAAGATAATCGCAAACTCTTGAACATAGGAGAAAGTTAAATGTGTTAGAAAACAATATTGGTACAATCTGCATCAAGATGTTTCGTGGAGCGCACGTTTGCCAATTAGGTGCTAAAGACGTTACTAAGCCGTTTGAAGCCACTCTTTCTGAAATTTGAAACTTCATAAAAAATACACGAGCGCCTAAATATGATGCAATTTTTGCTAATTTTAAGAGACCACGCAAAGATATTGCTCCGAGATGGGGTAGTACGTATATTATGGTATCAGACATGTTTGAAAAATTTGCTATTTATGAATAGATTGGGATGAATTGAAATAACTGCGACCTAAGATTAAATGATGAAATCTGGAAATTTATTGAAGAATATACAAAAGTATTTGAACCAATTATTTTGCAATGAAGGATTTTCAAAAATCAGACTTTACCATGTCGGAAATCTTTTTACGATGGATGAGAGTGGTAATGAACTTGGAAAAAATTCCCGATGGAAAAAATAATTTCAAATCTAAACTTCTCGAAACTTTATTTGTACGTTCGCAAAAATTTTTTGAGTGCAATGCTTTCATTGCTGGACTCTTATTGGATTCTCGTTTCGCATGGAGTACTGCTGGTCATGAAGTCTTCATTTATTGAGAAGTTGTGGAATAAATCACCTACTTAAAATTCATTATTTTATAAACTCACAAATAGAATTGCTTAAAATTACTCGACAGGATGAAAATGTACGAGGTAAAGATGAAGACCGTTTGACTCAACTTTCAGGTTTATCAATATTATTTAATAATTGATATTTAATCAATATTTGATATATAATAATTTAAATGAAATTTGTGTTAAATAGTTTAAATAAAAGAAATTTTTTAGCATTAAAAAGTTTTCATTGTAAATCAAAAAGATTCGATACTACTTACTACTTTTATATTAATAACTTTCATCATTAATAGAAAATTAATAATGTCAAGGGTCATAAATTCATCTACTTTTTTCTTTCCGAAAATCGAACTAAAAATAAGTATAAAATTTTATTGATTTACAAGTAAGTTTAGTTTTTAAAGCTTTAGTATATCTTATTAATTTGATTGAATTTAATCAAATAAATTAGATAAAATTTGTTGCTTGATAAATAACTAATAACTAATCTATCTTCTTTAAGGTGAAGGTCAACGTTAAGCCATACATGTTAAGCCAAATACAAGAATTCATCAGCAAACAACAAATGTTGTGTATAGTGTATAGTCACGTATGTGGGTAATAGTGTGGGTAATAGTAAACATGTGTATAGCCACGTATTGGGGTAAATGAAAATTTTAATATTCTTGAATATTGCCATTTAAAACGTGATGGTTATAATTAGAAGGAACTCTATAAGGGCTCTCAAGTTGTTTTTGGTGCTGCATTTTCTCAGGTTAAAGTTGAACAAGATCTTAGTAGTTTTGCAATGGTCTACACTCATTTGTGATCTCGACTTTCGGATGAAACATTAAACGCGATATTATTCGTGAGACAAAATTTGGATTTGCTTGACAAAGTAAAATTCTTTCAACAACGTCAACCTTATAAAAGAAATTGATGTGGGAACGCTATTTAATTTAAAATGTAATATAAACAATTACTTTTTCAAAATAATAAAATAAGTCTTGTCTTTAATTAACGGAAGTTAATTTCAAATCCAGTGAAATTAACTTTTTTTAAAGTTAATCAAATTGATTTTTAATTAATTCAACGTAAAATAAAATGAAAAAAGTTACGTATGAGAATTCTAAAATATTTTTTTATTATAAAATTCATTTATACTTAAATAAATGCTCATTGAAATTTGGTTTAAATGTAAAAATGCTAGTTTATTCAACTGTTCCAGAAAAAAACCATTCTCTGCGACAAAATCGCAACTTTTTTTTAAATAGTCAAAATTTTTTTTAAATAGTCAAAGATTGGCAATTAATACATAATTTCAATATAAATTTTCGTTAGTCGGTCAAATACGAACTGTAACTTATATACAAGGCTATCGACAGGTATCTGTCAACGGGTACCTACCTATTGGTCACTATTAAATAAGGAGTAACCGTCATTTGAAAAAAGTATATATATGTAACCGTCGTTTAAGGAACAGTCATTTGTAAAAAACTTTTAAGTATCTGTCGTTTGAAAAAATACAATTTTTTCTTTAAAAAAAAGTTTTATGTTTGACCCATTAATATTACGTTCAATTTTTTATTTTAAAATAATTCTAATTCTTAAGATTCTAAAGAATTATACACCAATCAATAACAGAATAATGACTTTATCAAGGTTGTTGTCCTGTACAAGACATGTTGACTAGTACAGGACAAGAATAATAAGGGCGCGTGTAGCCGGAAACTCTTGCCGGAAATAATTCCAGTAACTTGGTAGCGCATCTTCAGAATATGTATATATATATATATATATATATATATATATATATATATATATATATATATATATATATATATATATATATATATGTATGTATGTATGTATACATATGAAGGGGTCAGGGCAAAAATAGGGGATGTCAGTTTTTGAAAATTTTGAGATTTTTTAACATGTTATACAAATCATAGGCTACATTCTATATTGAATTTGGAGCAAAAAAATAAAAACTAAGGGGCCAATTTGGGGATTAAAGAATACCCCTGCTACGTAAAAACAGGGAATGTATTGCTGTTGTTACCGTAGAACCAGGAATGCCCGATATATTTTGTTTTTAAAAGGATAAATACGGCCAAAAAAATAATGGCAGATGCGCATCCTGATATCACAAAAAAACCTAGAAAAAGTCAAGTAAATGGCAGAAAACGAGATAGTAAAAAAAAATTGAAACTTTCAAGTCATATAATGGGCTAGTCTTGTAACTGCATTCGTTTAAAGTGTTTTGAAGTTATTAGTTTGCAAGATAAACAAATAATTTTGGACAAGTTTAATCAAATGTCATGTAAAGACCAACAGGATGCTTTTTTGACATCGATTGTAACTCCAATGGAAGTGAGACAAAGAAGGCCTAGAATACGAAGCGAAGAGAAAGATTTACACTGCTATTCTTATCAATATCATTTATTAATAGCAAGAGACTCCCTTGTAAAAACTCAAATTTGTTATAAAGCGTTTCTTTCTATATTTAACATAAGCAAATCTAGACTTGAAAGAATACAGAAGGTCCTTACAACGACTGGTAAGTAGTTATACATTTTCATAAAGCAAGTAATTTTTTTTTTCAAAATATTTTTAGAGTACACACAAACTTATTTATTGGCAAGTTAGTGCAAAAGTCAAAACTAATAAAAAAGTTGTCAAGTATATTATTAAATAATGTTTATTGGATTATGATTAAAAAACGCTCATAAGTTTTTGGTATAATATACCACCATAAACCAATGAGCATATATTGGATTTTTATTTGTTATTTATAATAAAATTAAAATAATTTAAAGTTTCAGAATATAAATATAAAAATGTTTTTCAGCCTAGTAATCATAATCATCATATCCATTTTCCACTTTCAGTTTTGGTTCTTTTAGATTAAGAATTGGTTTGCTCTTTATTTTAATTCTGTTAAAACATATTACTTTTTTTTATAGGAATGTCGCCCAAAGATCAAAGAGGGAAACACATGAACTGTCCTCGAAGTTTTACAAAAGACAAAAATGAAAGAATCATAAATCATATTCGATCTTTTAGAGGACAGCAGTCTCATTACTCTCTCAAAGATTCTAAGAAAGTCTACCTTCCTGGAGATCTTAATCTTAGCAGGATGCATGCAATGCATTTAGAAAGTCACCCTGGTAAATCCTGGTCAAGAGAAAGTTATAGGTAAGCAAAAAAACAAAACAAAACTTTATTGTGGCTGATTTTTGAGCAATATTTATAACGTTGTAGACAGTTCTTATTTATCTTAACAATATCAGATCTTATTAGTATTATTTTTTTTTATATTCAGATGCATGTTTAATAAGAAGTTTAACATTGCCTTTGGTTACACAAGAAAAGACACATGTTCAACATGCGATAGATTTAAAATAGATTTGTCAAATAGTCATCCTCAACATGAATTAGAAAAACTTCTAGCTGAGCGAGAGCTTCACTCGAGGAAAGAAAAAATTTTTTATGAAAGGAAAACTGCTGCTGTACATGGTGCACACTCTTTGACCTGGTTTGCTGCAATCGGGTTTGATTTTTGGAAGAATCTTCCTTGCCCTAATATTACAACCAATGACACATATTACAAACGAAAACTTTCTTTGTATACTTTTAACATACATAACCTGGGGACTAATAAAGTTTACCTTTTTTCCTATGATGAGACAATAGGAAAAAAAAGGATCGAATGATGTAGCATCAATGTTGTTGCACTACTTTATTGAAATCCTGTCTAAAGAAGTCATTCACCTTCAACTCTTTTTTGATTCATGTCCTAGACAGAATAAAAATTGGGCTATGCTACGATTTCTTCACTACATGGTCCATCAGAAAAAAAGATTTCAAAATATCAAACTACCTTTTCCTATCAGAGGACACTCTTATATGGAATTTGATCGAGACATGATCGTAATCAATCAAAAGATTCATATAGATACTCCAGCTGACAGGTGTAGGCACTTTGAGGATGCAAGAAAAAACCCTTCTCCTTTTCATATAATTTCAGTTGAAAACACCATGCTGCTAAGGGTGATGCGGAAGTTATCGGATAAATCCTAATTTCATTATTTGAGCATAATAATTAGTTTTTGTGGTTTTATACGTAGGCATAAACGTTCTATAAAATATAAACTTTATTATTTGAAACACAATTATTTAAAATGAGGTTAAATGCAGCTTAACGAGAATCTTTTCGAAAGCGACTAAAAATGTTTTTTGTAAATAAACCTAATATAAAAAAAAAAAAAACCGTAAATCATTTTGAAAAGGAAGGATTTACTCAAAGTACAATATATGATAAGCTAAAAAGACTTGAAACTGTTCAATTGTTTTCTGATAGAAAGCACCCTGGTCGTCCGACATCCTGGGCTAGAGAAAAGAAAGCCGAATTAACGAGACTTGTCAACAATCGAAAAGGGGTCAGTGTAAATCAATCGACAATTGGTCGTCAGTTAAAAAAAATGAATATTAAATATAGAAAACGTGAAAAAACTCCAAAATACACTATAGAACAACAAATACAGGCAAAGAAAATAAGCAGGAAACTAGTTAACCAACTCTATAACACAAAATCGCTTCTAGTCATCGATGACGAAAAATACTTTTGTTTTGAAAAGAGAAATTTCCAAAAAAATTATTAATGTGGATAGCCATATCTGACCGTGGTATGTCCGAGCCATTGTTTCGCACTTCCAAGGCTGTAGCGATCAATTTATCAATCTATATTAATGAATGTTTAGAAAAACGTCTTCTTCCATTTATTCACAAGTATCATGGAGACTTTAACTATTTATTTTGGCCAGATTCAGCAAGTTCTCATTATTCTAAAGATTCTCTAAATTGGATGGACCAATATGGCTATTACGTTGATAAAGAATCCAATCCCGCAAATGTGCCTCAAGCACGACCAATTGAAAATTTTTGGGGACATTTGGCACAGAAGGTTTACGAGGGAGATTGGCAAGCTTCAACAGAGCAAGTTTTGATTAATCACATTAAACTAAAACTACAAGAAGTTGATTTAAACTTTTTACAGTCGCATATGAAAGGCGTCAGAGCAAAATTGAGATCAATTGCAGATGGTGGTGTTTTTTCATATAAAAAATAATATATTTTTATTAAAAGATAAATGCTTTATTTAAAAAAAATATAATAGTAGTTTGTTTTTTTATTTATAAATAAGTTGTTGACGTTTTTATTTTGTCCGATAACTTCCGCATCACCCGTTAAATATAGAAAAGCACATTAAAACTTTATACTTTACCCCATCTCCAATTCAAACTCAGCCGCTTCGAGAAATTGTAATTTCGAAAACCCACCCAGATAAAATAGTTTACAGAGATAGCTGGAATGGACCGTTCCTTGTGGCTTCTGTCACAAAACCAATTAAAAAGAACAGAATATTGTTAGAGCCCCTTCAACCTTTAAACAGAGTCCTCATACCGATTTTATCAGCAAAGTATAAAGACCGACAACATCTCAAACTCTTTTGCAAGCTTGATGCTCAAGAATTTTATGACTATCTTCCGTATCAAAAAGATGGTCAATCATCTCCTGTAAATGATTACTCTGACTTTGATGAAGATGAAGAAATTTAATTGTAAAATTTAAATTTAAACTTGTTTTTTACTTTTTGATTGATTGTATATTTCTTTTAAGGGATTTTATACATAGGCCTACTTATCAATTTGTTTATACTTATTGATGCTGAGCTGATTAGTTTTTTAAATACATATATATCATATATTCTTGTTATTATTCTTTGAAATGTATAAGTTTGTTGAATTCATATATATATATATATATATATATATATATATATATATATATATATATATATATATATATATATATATATATTCTTATATTCCTAATATATTCTTATATATTCTTTTGAATATTCGTTGGAATAAAAAGTAACTTAAAAAAATAGATAATATTGGTTTGTGAAAGGATATTAGCGCTTAAATCGCTCAAAGGTAACCCCAGTTTTAAAGAAATGTGTTGTGCAAATCAAAAACAGGGAACGTCATATTTAGAGACAGGTTACAAAATTTAATAGCAAACCAACAATTTTTGTAACTATTTAAAAACATTAAATTTTTTTCATTCATTCTAAGGTTAATAAAAAAATAAAAATCAAGATCGAACTTCTTCTTGTATAATTACATAAAATTATAAATAATGGCTCGCACAAAATTTATATAAAGAAAAAATATTAAATTCAATTTGTAATACGAAATTTATTTTAAAAAAATTTTTTAAAATAAATACGAAATTTACTTTAAAAAAAATTTTTAAAATAAATTTTTAAAGTAAATTTCAAAGAACGTTTAAAAAACGTACTGTGCCCACTGAGAGAGGTAATGCCGTAGCGGCCTAAACGAATTTATTTTTGCGCTCTCGCTCCAAGAGACTTCTTAAAATCATCTTAAAATACTTTGTTTAAATATTATAACTATTATGCATATTTTATTTATTAATAACATTAATAATAATAGTTATTATTTGTATTATAAATATATAAATTATCATTATGAATAATAATTATTAATATGATATGGATACGTGTTTTTTAGTTTGATCTTTTTTAAAAAACATTTTATTTTTTGCGTCTTAACTTTAATATTACTGTTTTTTCTATAATTAATGTTTACTAAAAGTTTCTTTGTTTTTATTTTTCAAAGTTTCTTAGAATACATACACATACATACATCGACTAATATAGCAGTAGTCACAGTGTAGTGTACATAGATTGACTGACATAAATAGAGGGTTTAGTATTTGGCAGGCATCTTTAAACTAAAAGCATTTCAATCTCTATTTAAATAGGATTTAGTTTGTGGTTAATAAATTAATCTAATTTATATTAAATGTTACAAAGTTAAATTACAGTGGATTTTTTGATGAAATAGTCTAAATTAATGGTTATAATTTATGTTCAAATAAGCGCATAGAAATAAGAAAAAATTTATTCGAACGCCCAAATATACAAATAATGCTTGCAGACATTTTATGGTTTTAAACGTACAATGAGAAACATAGCTGAAGCAATTAAAATATTTAATAAAATCAATTTAGATATTTTAAAACTTTTTAAGTTTAATTTTCAATTCTACCTTTTTAAACATTTACACGTTTTAAAAGTATAGAGTCAATTTATAAATTTTATTAGAGTCAGTTTATAAATTATTTTGTTGTTGTTGTTGTTGTTGTTGTTGTTGTTGTTGTTGTTGTTGTTATTGTTGTTGTTGTTATTGTTGTTGTTGTAATTTGGCAAAACTCCAAAAGAAATTTTGGAGTTTTGCCAAATTACAACCGCCTCCAGAAGAAATTTTGGAGGCAAAGCCTCCAAATGGCTTTGCCTCCAAAATTTCTTCTGGAGGCGGCCACCATTGGCTTCCGCCTCTCTATGGGCACTCTATCTGCCTCTCTATTGGCACTCTATCCAACACATTTTGCCTATAAAAAAGAACTGGCTGTGGCCGCCAATAGAAAGGCGGAAGCCACTGGAGGCAGACTTTTCCCGCTAAAAATTGATCTGGAGGCAGCAGCCGTCCGCTGCGGAAGAAAAGCGGAGGCGAGAACATTTACGCCGTTTATCAACACTGATGTATATTTTTATAACTTATTAGGAGTATTTTTATAACTTATTAGGAGAATTTTAATTCAAAATAAAAATTTGATTTTTATATGATGCAGATGATCATTGCTGGAATTTAGGTTGCTATTTTTTTGTTTTTTTTTGGTATTTTTAATTTTAAACTGTTACTAAGCTTAAAATGTTGCTAAAGCTAAATGTTGAAAAAAAAATTGTGTTTTATTATAAAATACCTCCGTTCTGCTCTAACCTATATATTATTAAATTGGTAACTATTACTATATTCAA
This sequence comes from Hydra vulgaris, assembly GCF_038396675.1. NCBI lineage: Eukaryota > Metazoa > Cnidaria > Hydrozoa > Anthoathecata > Hydridae > Hydra > Hydra vulgaris. The sequence goes on from NC_088922.1 coordinate 8,727,009, forward strand.
AATCACACAAAAAACATCCTGAAACTATTTGGCAACATTTTTGATGAGCTAGCTTGTTTATTTAGCAATATGCTTATGTAGATCAAACTTTAAAATGCCATATTTATCAGCATCTTTTCTAGTTCTAATTCCTTTTTACTCACAGCTAAAACTGCATTTCATTCCATTTTGGATGATTGATCTTTTTTATATAACTTCTTACCATCTTTGTTTACATTAAACACTATTAATAAACAGGTTAGGTTAGAAAAATGTGAAATTCTTTGGTTTTTTCACTAATATTGCTTTTCTAAATAAGTAAAATTTAGCTATATTTATGCTTTAGATTAATTTAGATATATATTAATATTTGATTAATATAGCTAAATTTATGCTTTAGATTAATCATAAAATCATCATGTAAACAGCATCACAAAATAGTAATAATATAGTCAATTATATAAATAACTTGTTGTCCCGACACAAAAGTCATTTTACTGAAATTAATACTATTCAAAAAGTTCAATTCTAGATATTTTTTTAAAACCAGATTCAAATAGAGGATAGGAAATACTCTCTGAAATAAATAAACTTTTTATAAATAAAGCAAATTAGCAATAGTTCAAGATAAATTTTTTGTCGTTGTATCGCTTAAGAAAATACGCAAATTTTATTTTTTCGCAAACTTAATGATGCGTTTTAGTACTTTTAATGTATTTTGGTATTTTTAAAATTAATTTTTTTTCCACAATAACTTAAAATATTTTATCAAAAATAAATTTTGAAAAAGAAAATAATTTTGCTGAGATACAAGATTTCAAGCATAATTGTACCGTTATGCCCCACTGTTCCGATATGCCTCGCTCTATACTATCTCGATTTTAAAAATGATAGGTAAAAATGAATAACTTATAATTTTTCCTTACAATATCTAGAGTAAGAATATATTTTGCTTTTTATCCAAAAAAATTTTATTCGCAAAATATTCTTCAAATAATTGAGGTGATGCTGTACTTTATTTTACCTAAAAACCTAATTATTTCAAACAAAAATATTTCTTTCTTTACAACTTAAGTTTTTTTTTTTTTTTTTTAATTTAACGAAGAGCTTATCAATTATATAACTTAAAAATTTCTTTTCTTTTTTTTATTGCAAAGACTAATTACATATTTAAAAAGGAAAACCACTTAAGTTTTTAGCTTTTACGGAAAAAGGCTTCGCTGTTTTTTTAAAAAGCTAATTTAATGCGCATGCTCACAATAAAATCCTATGCTTGAATCACCGTGAGAAAATCATATGTTTTTGAAATTCATCGCATTAGGTACCTCACTTTGACATTAGATTGTGAAAAACGCTCAAGGTTTATGCAGGTGGGGTTTAGCATTTAAACAATCGAAGGGTAGTAGAGACTTTGAGGCTTAAAAATGCTTCTGCACTACTTAATTTCCACTTGACCAATTTTAAGATCTCTGTTTACTACACTAAAAGCAGTAGGTACATTTTTAGGATTCGCCTCCCCCTCCCCAACTCTTAATTTTATTCCTATAATTGCCTTTGATTATGTAAAAGTTTCTGCCAAAATCTTAAGGTGGGTTCTCCTGATTTTTCCCTGGTAGTGGATCTCTTTTTCCTGATTTTTATTTCAGTTATTATGAGCTTTTCTAGGCTTGGAAAGGATTGAAGAATAATACATTGAGAAATCATGTACAGTTCAAAATAAAGCATTATTATTACATTTATCAATGTAATAATGTAATGTTAGTCTGTTGTCATTGTTACTATTGTTATTAAAGTACATTTAAAATTTAATCAAAGTAAAATGTAAAAATGCTACATTTTTATTGACTCTATAAACTGTTTTGACAAATAGCATTCAGAACAAAGTAAACTGAGTTACGCAAGTAATATAAAAGTAAAATATAAAGCTAAAATTAACATATATTTAAAAGATGAAAAATAGACATACACCAAATGGTTCAGAAAAAATAATACCGAAAGAATGATAAAAGTTTAAACAAAATTTTTATTTCTTGTTAAAAAGACTGAGAAAGTATTGCCGTATAAATACTTAAAATTTTTTCAAAAATAAATAATAACTTATATAATAAACTTTTAAATATCTTTTAGATATCTATATAAATTTAGATTTTACTATATATAAACAATAATAAATTAATATTTAAAATTTCAAAGTTCTTTACTTTTCTTAAATAATAAACCAATTGTTTCATCTAATTTTTAAGTCTCTTCTTCTTTTCTCTCTCTTCAAGAATTCGGTATTTACCACATCACCACCTTTTGGGGTAATCCAATGTAATTCAATCAAGTTATCAACCAAATCACTTATCCTTTCCTTTGCCATTATTTCATTGCACATTATTTCTGGGTCAAAACATTTTACATTTCGCACAATGGCATATTTTAAAGGCGATTTTTCTAATAACTTACATGTCAACGACTGTAGAAAACATATGCAACTGTAGTTGAAAACATAAATATCTTTTAAAATGATTTCATCATTTTTTTTTTTTTCTTTATAACAGTGCTGGCACCAAATCCATTATCTCGCTTTTTTAAATAGTTTTTTTCTTTTGTAAAATCCAATTTAGAGATGTTGTTTGCAGTTTTAGATTGATCTAAAAAATCAGCTATAATGAACTTTGACATTATGTCTTTTAATAGTCGATAATGGTCGTCATATAAAAATGGCATCATATGTTTTGCATATTAATATATGGTTAAAAAGGACTGCACAATATGAGCTATTATGCAATCCTTTTTAACCATATGAGAAAAGAAATAAATTTTTTGCTATAGTTAGAGGATCCTTAGTAGCAGATAAAACAATTTGGTAGCTCATGCATGAAGGCTGCTTACTCTTTGGCAGAGATTCCTAAAACCTACATACTTTACAAATGCTCTCCCAAATACTAACAGCTCTTAAAGCCACCTTTTCCTCATCAACCCATCGAGTACCACAAAAAGGAAGAAGAAATTGGATACTTTCAGCCACAACAGTAAAGTCTTCCCGCCTGGCAGGAGAAACATGGAGAAGTTTAGAAAGAGCTTTTTAAATTTTAATACCCCAGCCTGTTTTGTTTTCCCAGTTTTGAATGATAGACGAATCGAATAAAGACCACAAGATCCAGTTGGAATAAGTTTGTTAACGTCATTTTTGACACAATAATTTTGTAACTCAGAGTAGAAGACCTAATTTGCATTTGGGCCATCCATAGATACTTGAATAAGTTTGGTTTTATTCAAAAATTTCAAACCCAATAAAAAATTATGCAGAACTTTGCTTCGACTATGTTGAGTCTAGGTAACGAGTACAAACAGGGTTTAAAACACTATTCCAATAATTAACAACAAGATCGATCTGCCCCATTTGCACAACAGAGTTAAGACTTTCGAAAGTCTATCACTGGAACGAAAAGAAAATGATGACAAAACATTTTCAAGTATCCATCTGATCTCTACATCAATAACAGAATATTACACAATATACGACTGAAGAGTGGAAACTTAAACTGTGTTTTCTGACAAGGTTGTTGTTACAACACGCATATTTTTTGACACATTGATAAATGGTTCAAATGCTTATTTTCTGTTAAATAACTTTTTAACGCCCTCTGGACCATATTAGACAGTTCAATTATATTTCTTGGATGTGGACAAACTCTACATTTTATTGAGGTATTTGTATCCCCACACATTACCCAAGCTTTATATTCTAATATTTGTAACCACTGATCATTAAAATATGTTGAGTTCATTGATTAATTTATTCTAATTTGTTCTAGTCTAAAGAAAATAAAAAATAATAACATTGTTAACTTCTAGTTAGTTAGTACAAGTTAGTTACTAAAAGCTACAAATCAAGTTCAAAAAAAAATAATTGCTTTTTTTAGAGTTAAACTGAGTGATAAAAAAAAAAAAAGACTTCAAGTTGAGAATTTAGCTGCCTTTTTGCCATGCATCCATTACAGACGAAAAAATTCGCTTCGCGCGAAAGATTCGTCTTGTGGAAAACGGCCTCAACGTTTTTTTACATTTCTGGCAACTTATCGTCAGTTGCCACATTAATGCACAAACATCTTTACAAGATTTTCTTTTGCTTCGTCTTGAGCGTTAGCGGGTCTTCTGTAAAATTTAAAGGTTATCAATCTATCTATGGTAATCAATATATGACAATTAATAACTAAAATAAAAGTTACTCTCTGCTAAATATCAGAAACTTCGGATTTATGCGAGACATTTCGACTTCCAAGCCGTGTTTTCTCCGTTATGCAAAAATGTTAGTTACAATCATTTTTGGTCGCGAAATATACAGATTTTGCTATTTTTGGGTGTATATATATATATATATATATATATATATATATATATATATATATATATATATATATATATATATATATATATATATATATATATATATGTATATATATATATATATATATATATATATATATATATATATATATATATGTATATATATATATATATATATATATATATATATATATATATATATATATATATATATATATATATATATGTATATATATATATATATATATATATATATATATATATATATGTATATATATATATATATATATATATATATATATATATATATATATATATATATATATATATATATGTATATATGTATATATATATATATATATATATATATATATATATATATATATATATATATATATATATATATATATATATATATACTAAAATATATATGTATATATATATATATATATATATATATATATATATATATATATATATATATATATATATATATATTAGGGTGGTCCAAAAAAATGAAGTTTGGAAACTCTGTTCTCCATAAGGCTATCTTGTTTCATATAATATTAGAGAATTTCTGTAAAAATTCGAAGCAAATCGGACAATATTTAGGGGTATAAAAATTTTGACTTTTCATGTAAACGGTCTATAGAGTCAAAAGAGTAAAAATTTCATTTGATATTTTGATATTTTAATGTTTAAAATTTTACTTGAAAAATTGTTATAATACTGATTTCAAAAGTATGACATATAAGTAATACCCCATCAAATGTCATCTACCAAGATCGTGGCTGGTTTAGAGGAGGATGGGTGAATCTGGCGATGTCGCTGGACAAAACGAAGCAGAAACTGCTTTTGGTGAGGGTATCATAATATTTCTGGATAAGAGCAATGCCACGCTCTGCGCTATCATTGACAACCTTCATCTTGTCGACTCAATCCTTCAAATTTTAATAGCAAGCATCCAACTCCAATGCTTCTGGATCTTTTAACAGGAAACTCTTGGCCTCCTTTCCAGTGATACTAAGTACTTTGAAGAGACGAGATGTTCTTTGGGTCATAAACTTTTCAAGATAATTGAAGTCTGCGCCACACGTGCTTATTCTCTTCAGAGCTGACTGAGTCTTTGGAAGCTGGAGGTTGGCTATCATAGCTCTTTTAACATCTAGAGAGACTCGGTTTGTCAAAAGCTAAGTCCACGAGGCGTTCTGAGAAGAACCACAGATGTCGAGTAAATGCAGTGTGAGCCGCATCAGCAATGATACGGTTTGCATATTTCTTGAGAAGCCCGATCATCATTCAGGGAAGCGTATGAAGCCAGTGGAGCCTCGTGCTAGAAACGTCCATAAAGGAGAGAAACAAAGAGTGCCAGCTCCTTCAGACCTTGCTTTTCTTTAGCAGTCAATTCCAACTAGCCTTTAAATAGCACCATTTTTAGAGAATAGATGGCCTTCGACATCCATCGAGCATGAGCTCCTGGAGCTCGGAACTGGAACTCCATCTTAAAACTGCTTCCACCAAGGAAGGCAAGAAATAGCCGAAGGAACTCGAGGTAATCCTCCCGAGGCTGCTGATTTGTTGTAGTAGACAATCATCTTCGTCCAAAGAGTTTCGGTATCCTCATTGACGATGTTTACAAGTTCATGGCCAATGGCTTTCTCAATAAGAACGCATGCCCCTTACTGGATGCCTGTGTTGGAGGAAGTTGTATCAAATACCAGATCTTGAACTTTTTCTTGTAGATTCCAGTCATCTAGTTTTTTTAAGCATGCAGCAGCCTGTTCTTTCCCCAGTTCCTCCTATAATTTTTCGGACTGCCAACAACTTCTCGATACCATTCCCAGTGACAACCACAGCAATTCAATTGACGGTTTCTTTTTCACCAGCTATGTCCGGAAGCAGTTTTTCATCCCAACGGAGAAGAAGAGGAAATTCAGTTGAAAACAAACTCTTTTCTGCTTCAGCTACTTTTTTTCGTTTAGCCATCCGTGACCTTCTGATGGTGCTCCTAAACAGTGTCAGTTCGTAAAGAGGATGGCTATAAGCCTTTGCTACTGATATAGTAATAAAAATATTAGAATAATAGTAATTTATTCTAATATTTTTATGGAAAGTAAGATTTGCCACCTTCTACATCCTTTTCTTTATTGATAAATCCCTTTTTGACACCGCTTATCATTTTTCTGTCCTTTTTAAGAGCTTCAGAAGATTTTCTTTTTAAAATAACGTTGACAGTGGCTGTCTATTTTACACGAATCATAATTACCAAGATATACAAATTTAAGATTAAATATCTCAAAAACTTTTGAAAAACTAGACATTCCATCATTGAAATGAATAACAACTGAAGCTGCACAAATATCTAAAACATCTTTGCAAATAAATACATCTTTAGGACACCTTTTCCAAATTATTTGATTAAATACTTTGTTTAAATTTTGGGTAGTACCATGTAGATATCGTTACAACAGTTTTCAGAAGAGAAATCAATAAAAATTGGTTTTATCGCATTATGAACAGCTAATGGCTCACAACTTTTAGGCTGCAAAAGCTAATAGGTACCGAAAATTTAATATATAGTTGACTAAAAAGACAGGAAATCACCGTTGCTAGGGGCATTGCTATAGAAGCTGAAAAGACTACCTTTAAAAAAATGGATATTACTTATAATATTGAGTTTGAATGTGCATAAATATATATATTTTCTGAATCTAGATTAAATTTCAAATAAGACAATATTAAAATTTTTTTCCTTGATTTCATAGTGATTTTTAACCATAGAGCCACCTTAAGTGCGGTACTACCAGGAGCGTGGATTAATTGAAATTATGTAATATGAGCATAAAGCAGCTGATGCAAATTACTAACCTTTTAAACTTTTCTTCTATGGTCAGAATAAAAATTCAAAAATACTATATATTTGAAAAAATTTCAATTTTTTAAAAAATATTTGCTGATGGCAAAATGTCTGCTGTTTACAAATTGCACAAAGAACTAGAACAATTAATTTGTATAGTGTCCTGAAGGGCTGTTCAGAAAAACAAAACTAAAAATTATAAACACTAATGAAATAATAATGAAAGAATAAAAAATAATAAAAACTAAAAATAAACAAAAATAAGCAATATAAACAAAATGTATAAACACTCAACAATTTGATTTCTGCTACGAACATGCAGTAAAGTTAGGGCTTGCCCAAAATGTTGAAATCCTATTGACCCCTAAAATTGCTTAAATTGGTCCAATTTTTTGCATGGTTATTCCTTATATATAGTAGAACAAAGTTAGCCTTGTGGAGAGTGGTTAGGAACACTTTTAATTTTTACTATGTAATTATGGAACACCTTAATATATATACATATATATAACTATTATTATTATATATATACAGAGCCTAAACCGCCGGGGGAGGGGGTGGTGGTGGTGCAGGGGAGCCTAGGTTCCCCCAATATTTTTTTATAAGAAACCTATTGTAAAATAAATAGAATGACTATTTCTATAGCATTAATTTTCTTGAGATAAACTTAAAATCAGCGAAAACCTTACATCTCAATACAGCATTTTATTGCAAAAAATGAAGTATTTATTGTAATACACGTGAGGTTTTTACTCATCATAATTCGATTGTCAAATCAAATGTTATTATCAACATTTTTTTCGAATTATTATCAGCATTCTATTATTAAAACTAACTTAAAAAGGTTTGTTTTAGTTATTATAAGTTATTATTTTCAAAGTTTTTCTTGATCATAACTCGTCCCCCCTTCCTTTTTTTTTTCAATCGAAGAAACCCCACGCCCCAATATCAAAATTGTAGTTACGGCTCTGATATATATATATATATATATATATATATATATATATATATATATATATATATATATATATATATATATATATATATATATATATATATATATATACACTGCCGCTCACGGAAGTTAGGACAGTGGAGATTTTTTCGAAAAAGCAAAATTAATATATAATTACGTTATAGAATTTTTAATTTATATTAATAAAAATTATATTTTTTATACATTTTCGATATAAAATATATTATTAGTCAGTTTTATGTAATAAAAATGTACAAAAACCATTATAATAATTAAATTTTTTTCTTCGTCAAAAAAACCACCCTTTGATTTAATAACTGCTTTAACTATTCTCGGCATTTTTTCAATTAATTTTCTAATTGTTTCTTTTTAAATATTATTCCATTTCTGTTCTATAATGTTCCATAAATGAGATTTTGATGTTGGACATACAGTTCTAATTTTTCTATCCAGTTCATCCCATAGTAACTCAATGGGGTTGAGGTCTGGGCTTTGGGGAGGCCAGGTCATTACACGTAATACATTTCCAGCTTTTTTTGATTCTAAATAATTTCTACATAATAATGCAGTATGTTTAGGGTCATTATCATGCATCAGAATAAAATTATCTCCGATTAATCGAAGTCCCGAAGGGATTGCACTTGTTTCCAGGATATCTCTATAATGTTCTGCTCTCATTATACCATAAATTTTATGCAAATATCCCACTCCATCCAGAGAAAAACAACCCCAAAATCACAGAGCCTTCACCATGTTTTACTGTTGGAACCAGACATTGAGTTAGCATTTTTTCTTCAGCAGATCTTCTAACGTAAACTCTTCGCTTATTTCCGAAAACTTCAAATTTTGACTCATCGGTCCAGAGTACTTGTTTCCATTCATCCATCGTCCAATTTTTGTGGAGCTGTGCCCAACGGAATCTCTTCTGTCGATTAACTTTTCGTAGATATGGTTTTCGGATAGCAACACGACCATGCAAATTAGCTTTTTGCAAACTTCGTTTGATTGTACTGACAGAAACTTTTTTTTCTCGATCACAGTTGAAAATAGCTGTTATTTGTGGAGCAGTTAACATTCGATTACGCTTACTGATGATTTTTATACGTCGGTCATCAGTTTTTGTTGTTATGCGAGAAGGACCTGTACGATTTCTGTCTTCCAAACTTCCAGATTCTCGATATCGACGAATCGAATAGCTAACTGTTGATTTACTCAGATTTAATTTTTCAGCTATTTTTTTAACTGTATAGCCTTCTTGAAGCAAAGTGAGTATTGCTGTCTTTTTTTCAACACTTATTGGCTTACCTTTAGGCATATTTTTTTCAATATTTTGAATTTACACTAAAAAAATAATTTTAATTTTACCTTTGAACTTCTGCACTTGAAATTTTTAAAACACTAACACAAAATACACAAAATATCTGCAAAAACACAGTAAACAATAGAAATACTTGTTAAATGACAAACCTAAAAGATTTAAGTTGATATTGTAAAATACAAGTTCATACGTGAGCTTTAATATGTTTCTGCGTTTTCTCTGTTTATTTATTTAAAATGAATTTAAGACTTTTCCTTGTGAGTACAATTTATGTTATTTTAAATGTTAGTTATTTTAATATATTTACATTAAAAAAACTTAATTTTGAATTTTTTTGATACAAATTTTATTTAACTTGATTTATTTTTATATAAACATAAATTTTACTAATATAAGTAAATAATTTTATAACGTAATTACATTTTAATATTGTTCTTTTAAAAAAATATTTTTTGTCCTAACTTCCGTGAGCGGCAGTGTATATATATATATATATATATATATATATATATATATATATATATATATATATATATATATATAGAATAAATAAATATAAAAAGTACGTTTCGGCTGCTATTAACGAGGTATTATTTATAACCTTTTCATAGATAAAACAACTTTTAATTAAAAAGTTTTTTTTTTTTATAAACCAACAAAAATATATACAATGCAACTTTCTCTATTAGATCAGTTTACTATAATTAGAAATTCAACTACTCCGATGGCAAATAGCACCAATCTATTTCTTGCTTTTTATTTTCTCTAAGATACTGGTTTGCTTTGGAAAAATGTTTACACCCAAAAAATCCACGATGAGCAGATAGCGGAGAAGGATGCATACCAGATAGCACTAAATGCGATGACTAAAACAAAGATACATTGCATAAACACGCATTAAGGTTTAGAGGATGTTTTATCCTCTAAACATGTTATGCTTAATAATTTTTTTTTATCAAAATATTTTTTTTGCACTACATCACAAGTTTTAATTTAAAAACAAAATTTTATTGCTAGTATTTTAATTGCAAGTCACCGACAATCGGTTTTATTTTTAAAAAAAGTTTGCAGGGGGTGACCATGAAAAGCAGAAACAAATAATTATTTAAATAACGATCTTTTCTGTTTAAACAGATATTTGTATCATAAGTAGACGAATATTATTTTAAACCTTACACTCAGTTGTTTGAATAATTATTTTATGTAAGTGTTTATGTAGCTCATTTTAACTTTCTCCAAATATCATTATTAGTCTTAATTACTTGAATAAAACAAAACACGAAAGGAGTCGCCTATAAACTACGTCACGCAATTTTTACCCGTCTTTGACCCCCTCCCCCTTGTCACAACATCGTAATAGTTTAGTAACAAGTCCCAAAATCACTAACCCCCTCCCCCTAGAGCGTCACGTAATTTATGGACGACCCCAAACTTTTATTGCATCGGTTACGTCTTATAATTTGTTCGGTTGAAAAACAAACAAATTATAAGACAAATTAAAAAAAAAAAAAAAAACGCAAAAGATGCATATCGCTATAAAGCATGCATTACTGATACACCCTACACTGTAACGGAAAAAGGTGTTAATATGTAAATAAAAAGGTGTTAGCGTAAAAAGTGTTGATAAAACGAACGCGGACACCTATATAGGTGTTCGTGTTCATGAAATAGGTGTTGAATACAAAAAACTGCGAACTGTTTCGGAAATAGGTGTTAGCGTTTAAAAAAAAAGGTGTTGGCGTGAAAAGGTGTCGAATTCGACACCTTTTCAACATATGATAAAAAAAATATGCTTACAAAAATTTTTTTAGTGCTAGTGAAAAGTTATCTGGAATAGTATCTTTGTCATTTGGCGCGAAAAATATTTATAATGGCTTTTCCTTGTGTAAAGTGTTCATTTAGTTGCAAATCTGTTAGTAATTTGCTATCTCACTACAATCGAATCCATTATGGACAAAAGTACTTTAACTTTTTATTATTTAAACAAAATATATATACACACGCATATAATATATATATATATATATATATATATATATATATATATATATATATATATATATATATATATATATATATATATATATGTATATATAAACATATATATATATATATATATATATATATATATATATATATATATATATATATATATATATATATATATATATATATATATATGTTTATATATACATATATATATATATATATAAATATATATATATATATATATATATATATATATATATATATATATATATATATATATAATATATATATCAAGGAGGTTTATTAACAGGAGACGGCATAGTTTATAACGGGTGATGCGGAAGTTATTGGACAAAATAAAAACGTCAATAACTTATCTATAAATAAAAAAACAAACTACTATTATATTTTTTTTAAATAAAGCATTTATCTTTTAATAAAAATATATTATTTTTTATATGAAAAAACACCACCATCTGCAATTGATCTCAATTTTGCTCTGACGCCTTTCATATGCGACTGTAAAAAGTTTAAATCAATTTCTTGTAGTTTTAGTTTAATGTGATCAATCAAAACTTGCTCTGTTGAAGCTTGCCAATCTCCCTCGTAAACCTTCTGTGCCAAATGTCCCCAAAAATTTTCAATTGGTCGTGCTTAAGGCACATTTGCGGGATTGGATTCTTTATCAACGTAATAGACATATTGGTCCATCCAATTTAGAGAATCTTTAAAATAATGAGAACTTGCTAAATCTGGCCAAAATAAATAGTTAAAGTCTCCATGATACTTGTGAATAAATGGAAGAAGACGTTTTTCTAAACATTCATTAATATAGATTGATAAATTGATCGCTACAGCCTTGGAAGTGCGAAACAATGGCTCGGACATACCACGGTCAGATATGGCTATCCACATTAATAATTTTTTTGGAAATTTCTCTTTTCCTATAAAACGAACACTTTCTGGGCATGCCTTTTTGTTGTTTGTTTAGTATCCAGAATTTCCAGACATGTTGTCCCCTGCAAAACAAAAGTATTTTTCGTCATCGATGACTAGAAGCGATTTTGTGTTATAGAGTTGGTTAACTAGTTTCCTGCTTCTTTTCTTTGCCTTTATTTGTTGTTCTATAGTGTATTTTGGAGTTTTTTCACGTTTTCTATATTTAATATTCATTTTTTTTAACTGAATACCAATTGTCGATTGATTTACACCGAATTTAATACCTATTTTTCTATGACTGACCCCTTTTCGATTGTTGACAAATCTCGTTAATTCGGCTTTCTTTTCTCCAGTTCAGGATGGCGGACGACCAGGGTGCTTTCTATCAGAAAACAATTGAACAGTTTCAAGTCTTTTTAGGTTATCATATATTGTACTTCGAGCAAATCCTTCCTTTTCAAAATGATTTATGATTTTTTTTTTTTTTTATATCAGGTTTATTTACAAAAAACATTTTTAGTCGCTTTCGAAAAGATTATCGTTCAGCTGCATTTAACCTCATTTTACCACAAAAACTGATTATTATGCTCAAGTAATAATCAGTTTTTGTGATAAAATCAAAGATAAGCCACAAAAACTAATTATTATGCTCAAATAATGAAATTAGGATTTGTCCGATAAATTCCGCATCACCCGTTATTTTATATAAAACGCGCTGAAGCCACTTTTGAAATTCAGTCGCCATCATGGTTAACCCAAAACATTCTTATGTTTTGCGCGCAACTTTATATTTTATTAGAAGATTTTGCTGAAATCAAATGAAAACATTGCAACAAATGATTAAATAGTTAGGCAGTTATGATTTCTAGATTATATTTTTCTATAAAGAATTGTTTTCTAACTGATTATTTGTTTCAGTTCATTCCAAATATATGGAATACTGAAATCGACATTCAGATAGTCAATAAATTATTAGCGGATTACCATATATTTTCTATACAGTGTGAAGATCTTGAGGAATAAAAACAATTGTATGTGAGTTTTTTTAAATTATATCTAAGGATAAATTGAAAAAAATTAAATATACATATCTGTCTATCTTTCTTATCAAAAGTATCATATTATATTTCTTTCGATGATATAATATAATACTTTTAATATTATAAATAAATATATAATAAATATAATATTACATATATATATTTATATATATATATATATATTATATATATATTATATGTATATATATATATTATATATATATATATATATAATATATATATATATATATATATATATATATATATATATATATATATATATATATATATATATATATAGGGGAGAGTGGGGTATTGGCGAACACCTAAGCGGGAATGCGAATTAAAGACACCAGTTATACAAAATTGATCATATTTATTGCTTATCAATTAGTTTAACTACTCAGTCACAAATCCTCAAAAGGAATTTTTAAAAATCTTATTATAAAATAAAAATTTATGCCAGAAATAAAACCATTGGTGTTCGGAATTACCCTGCCTACGTGGGGTAATTCCGAACACATTGGGGGGCAATCACAAGCACTGTTGTGTAATAGCGAATAAAAAGCTAATTGTAATAACTAAGTCTAAAAACTATATTATGCAACAAAAACAAAAAAAAGGAGTGACTTTATTTCCATAGAAGCTACAACAGAGTGTTACTCAAGAAAAAAGTTGCATAAAATTATCAGAAAAATTTAAAATCAAATTATAGTGAACAACATCCGCAGCTTCATTACACTACTGCACGTCTGGAACTGAGCATAGGATCCCTTCTCAGCAGGTAAAAAAAATTGTCGAATTTATTTTTTTACAATGCTGTTTTGACCATGTTCGGAGTTACCCCGCGTTCGCCATTACCCCACTCTCCCCTATATATATATATATATATATATATATATATATATATATATATATATAAATTTCAGCTGTCAAACATTTAAATAACAACTTTTAAATTTTTACGTGTGTGTTATATTGACATGTTATATTACGTGTGTGTTATATGTTTAATAAATATATTTATTTTATATAACTTAAAGACTCTTTAACACGTGTAATTTTTTTAGAATACCGTGTTATTTTTGTTCTGCTGAATTTGTAAACTACATTGTTGCAAAAAATCATGTTTATAGAAGGCATCAAGATGAACTGAAACATAATACTACACAGATTCAGATTGAGTCTGCTATTCAATTGGATTTGCCAATTTGTAATAGTATAAGATTATCTGATAAATATGCAGACCATATTTTTATGATAACGATGAATTATCATTTAGTTTCTGAAAAAACTTCTAAAAAGTTACTTTTACTGCACAGTGATTCAGTTAAAGCTGTATTGGGTGATGTTTGTAGATCGTTTGAAAGTTTTTTGCAACAGACTGGCATGTCAGTTCACAACCCATATGCACAATGTTTCCAGTATAAACTTCAAAGAGACAACAGCATTGATTTATGTTTATCGCATTGTATGAGCCCAGATAAATTTGATGCTTATTTAGGTGGATTGGGTCATGTTAAAGCAGTGAAAGTTACTGTTGGTGAGGATTTTTTTTATCATGTACATTTTGGAGAAAACCTAAAAAGTATTCTGAAAGGTCAAACAATTTTGCACCCAGATTCTTTATCTTTTTCAAAATCAAGCTACTTTCAAAGTTCTATACTACCATTTTCAGATCCAAACAAAACAGTATACATTGGTTTGTATTCAGATGAGTTAGAAGTATGTAACCCAATAGGCACCAGCAGGGGTATACATAAAATATCAGCAATTTATTTTTCTATTTTAAATCAAAAGAACAATGCATCTAAAATGGGCAATTATTATTTAGCTTCATTGTGTAATTTTAAAGTGGTTAAAAAAATTACACTCTATGAGTTTTGCAAGCCAAATATTGATGACTTGTTCAACTTATTATTTAATACATTTTGTGTAAATGATGAAGAGTGTCATGTAATTGCATGTTTTATGACTGCTGACAATTTAACAGCTCATCCACTTCTCGGTTTGCAATCACATTTTCATAGTGGATACATATGTAGACATTGTTACTTCTGTGTAAGACACGAAAACACAAATGTATTTCAAAGAACTCACGAATCTTACATTGTTGATAAAACAAAACAACACATGGATGTCTGTATCTGATCTCCGTTTTTACACTTACCATATGTATTTTTGCCTGCATTTTTTCCAAGTGATTTTATGCATGATTTTTTGGAAGGAATAAGCCATGTTGTAATTTCAACATTTTTGAATCAGTATATGATCAAGCGAAAACTAACATTGCTTGGTATGAATTTATTGCTAAGAGATCTAAAATTGCCAGTGAATTTAATATTGACATCAACTTATATGACATCAAAGCTGGCACTAACTGCTAGTGAGATGCTAACCATTTCATTATGTTTGCCATTGTTTCTTTTTGATAATTTTAATGACGAAGATGCACCTTATTGGGATATGATCATTATCCATCGTAATATTTTATTGATATTAAACAGCCGTGGTAATGAACATATTGAATCATTGCATTTTCTGATTCCACAACTTGTTAACTATATCAAAACATTATACAACGGCACTAGAGTAGCAGCAAAGCTCCATTTTATCACACATTATCCCGACCTTTCAAGCTACATGGGAACAATGAAAACTTTCTGGTGCATGCGTTTTGAACAACGACATCAGATTTTTAAAAAGCTAGCAAGAGTTTGTCAGCAATTCAAAAATCCTATATATTTATTTTCAAAAAGATTTCAAATGCATGAAACTTGTAGACGTCTTCTTGAAAGAAGTAATGAAATTATTTGATGTCTATTAACAATGTTTGGTATGCAATGTGCCAAGAAACAGCAATATCATTTTTTCCTTTGGTTAACTCGTATGTTGTAGAGCATCATAAAAACTTATTTTCTTTACTTGACATTTTTTCTCTTAAATTAAGTTCATCTAAATCTGTTAAAATAAGAGAAAAAGATTTTATTGTCCGGTTATTTATCATATGAATATTTATTATGAGTTAATATTTCTGCCTTTAGTGATTAATTTATTTTATTTAAAAACTAACAAAACTAGTTAAAACACAATGATACAGGGTTAAAATGGGACAGGGTTAAAAACTGAGACAAGTCTCATGTAGTAAAAATGTAAAATATATATATATATATATTTTTTATTAATTATTATAAAAAATTATTATTAATATAACATTAAATATGTACGGAAGTACATATTTCATATGTAAGGTATTTTGATATATAATCCCAATGAGTTATTTTTAGGGTACAGTATTTGAAACAGATAAACAGGGCCACTGAGAGCCAAGGTTAAAAAACCCTGGCAAACTTCCCTGCACACCTCTGGTCCAGGTGGATCTGGTCCACCTCTGTTGACTGGGGCTGCATTTGATGACGATGATTAAGATGCTGATGATGATCATCATCAGCATCTTAATCATCGATGATGATCATCATCAGCAGCATCTTAATCATCGATGATGATGATCATCATCATCATTGTTATCATCATCAAGCATACAATTGATGATGATGATGATCATCATCATCTTAACCACTGTCATCATTATCATCTTCTCTGATACACACTATAAATATAATTACTACTCTCAAACTCTCTCTATGATCATCGATTCTTTTCCTATCTTTTAAAGATAGGAAAAGATCATATATCCATCTGATCTACTTTGTTCTTTCCGGATAATTAATTAACTATGAAATTAATTATGAAATTGTGAAATTAACTATGAAATTAATTAACTATGGAATGTTTTTAGCCGGGGCCCTGGTCACTTATTACAGGTAGGTAGAGATGTAAGTTATATTAATGTGTTATATTAATGATTATATATAAAATAATGAATATATATTAAGTTATATTAATGTGTTATATTAATGATAGTTAATGATAATATATCTGATTTACTTTTAACTCTTTTTGCATTATATATTAACATCTACCTTTATTTGCAGATGCAATCAATTAATGTGCAAAAAGGTGATACAATCAAAGTTATTCTGTATACTTCGTATTCTGATTTGCTGTCAAAATGTGGCAATAAGTTCCAATGTTCGTCCAGTAATTTGCTACAATTGTATGATGGTTCTGGTGCAGAAATGATGGAGAAGAGATGATGGAGAAACCCTATGGTGGAGAAACCCTATGATGGAGAAAAGATGATGGAGAAACCCTAGATTTTTTAGTTACAAATAATAATTTGAAACTAGTTTTTTTGGAGCGTCAAGTGACAAGGCAAATAATAACTGCATCAGAAGAAGTTAAGAGAGATGAAAGTATTTCTTCAAACCAATGGCCTGGTTTGAAATTTGAAATTCCAACAGATTCAATTGTGGAAGCAAGGCTTACATGTGGTATACTTGATGCTAAATCAATAGTAGCAGATGGTCAATTTATGAACCACTGGGTTGGGCTCATTTTTCATAAAGTAATGGAATACGTTGATCAACAAAATCCGTGTGTTTTTAGTTGTATTATATTGATTTTTTATCTAAATTATGTTTAAACTCTAAGTTCTTATTGTAAATTGTTTTTATCAAAATCATAGATATATAAATAGAGTTCAATTAAATGAGCTGGTGATGGTTGTGCAAGAGTTTAGAGCTGTTCAATATTCAGTAAGTTAATTTGTGCTATAGTGGTTGAATTAAATAAATTATATAATAATTTGTTTTTTAAAAATATTTTATCCTTGCATTAAAAATCTATTTTAGCTATTTTAAAAGATGTTTGTAATAGTTGTGTTATGACTTTTAAATAAATTGAGTAAATCTTGAATAAATTTAAATAACTAAATTATTTAGTTATTTAAATTTCAATTTATTTAAACATTCAAAATAAATTTAAAAAATATATTTAATATGTGATTTTTAATTTATTTTGAATGAAATTTTAATAAATTATAAAGTAATTCTTAGTAGTTTTTTATATTTTAATATCATATTTATAATAATAACGAAACAAAACTATACAAACCTGTTAAATCAATTGTTTGATTTTTCCAACTAATTTTTGACTAATTGACTTAATTGACTATATACGATATATATATATATATATATATATATATATATATAAATATATAAATATAAAATTAATTTTTTTACTACTAGAAATGCTTCCACGAGAGAATTATTAACAGGTTTAAAAATTATAGAAGAAAAATGAATTGTGCTTCTGTCATTGAAAATCGAAAGAAATATGCAAAAGCTGCTATGACAAAGGCAATAAAAAGGTATTTTAACCTTTTTTTATGCTTGATTATTATGTTTATATCTTTGAGATGTTCCATAAACTATATTTGATTATAAAAGTGTTCACACTCCTCCTTAAAAATCTTTAAAAATTTTAAACCTCCTCAAATATCCATAAAAGAAAAAAAAAAGTCATTTCTCCTAAAATTCTCCTACTTTTATTTTTGTTAATAATGACAAATATTAATAATTTTGTTTAATATATTATAATAATATTATATATATATATATATATATATATATATATATATATATATATATATATATATATATATATATATATATATATATATTATTTTCATAATGTAATATTAAAATATATGTAATGATATTTCAGTAACCAATATATAAAATATATATGTTAATATTTCAGTAAATATTTTGTTTTATAATGCGACCATATATTTATATTGTGTTCTAATCTATTTTAGAGCAGTAAGTGACAGCGATATTAGTCAACCTTTAAGACTTAAAAGCAATACAAATGAAGTATTAGAAGTTGCAAATGAGGCATATGTAAGTCTAGTTTACTATTCTCTCATCTAGATTGATACAAAAAATTTGTATTTAATCCAGTACAACCTGCTTCATGTTACTGTCAGAAAGGGCATCTGGTTTAAAGCTTTCGTTAATGCCATTTATATGTCACTATGGAGAATCATCCAAACCACAAGTGTGGAATTATGGATGTTAACTTACAAAAAAAAAAACTTTATATCTGCTTTGTAAATCAATATTTTTTTTGGTTGTACTAATGTTTATGATATATTTTAGTCAAATATTTTAGCTTGTCAGAGTTTCAAACAATGTTCAAACCTCACTTGAAGCAGAAGTTTTAATGGAAACAACTTTCATGCAACGGAATAATGCAAGAGAAACTGTTGGCTTTTCGACAGAGTTAGAGTTATTCAAGTCCTATTTTTTGTCAGCTGAAAATGTAAGAGCCTTATTTCTTCACTTAACATTATTTTTACCTATTCATACAAAAATGATATTTTTTTAGGTATATAATGAAAGCAAGAGAATGCTACAAGTTTATGAACTGAATAAGAACTCGCCGTACAAGGATAATGGATTAGGCTTTGAAGGGGTTCAGGTTTTACTAAAAGATTCTCTTAGAAATATTTGTTTGAAATGGGCCCCTTTTTTAAAGAGATATTCATCTCTTCTTAATCTAGTAAAGATGGTAAACCCTACCATGGCTTCTTCTGAATCAAATATAATTGGATTTCAATTTATTGTGGCTAGATGTCGTCAAAAAATGGTAGAATTTACTGAAAAGGTTAGTTTAACTTTAAGGTTATAATTTTATTAAGTTCAATACCCCCCCTCCCCAAAGGCTTGGGAGCTACATTTTTAAGTTCTCAACTCTTTAAATTCACAAGCTTTGAAGAAAAACACAACCTTCGATGTACTACATGGAAAAATAAGTTAAACGCAGTACATCAAGCAGGGCCGGATTTACCAATAGGAATCTTTATGTTTATTTAGTTTTAGTTTTAGCCAAATTTTGGTATATATGAGTAATAAGAGCCCAAATATCTTATTCTGCCTAGGGCCTCCTGGTATATAAATCCGGCCCTGACTACAAGTGGCGAGATGAGGGATCAAACAGGCTACCACTACATCATTTAAATATTTTTTTCAAAGTTTCTTTAATCATTTAAAATAAAATTGATAATAATAATAATAATAAAACTTAGTTTAAAGTGATTGTTATGCCTTGAAACCCCATTCCCATCATATAACTGTATGCACTTATAGGTTGTTGTTTTTGATATATTATTTATATATTTTTAATATATAAGTTGTTTATGAATACATATATTAAAAAAAGCTTTTATGAATTTTATTTTATTTTTTTGATTAACATTTAAAATAACTTATATTGATCTATTTCATTTATTTATTTAATTATAGAATATGATTCGTCTTCAATACGAAAATGGAGATTTTGCAGTTAGATTTGATAAATTTTCTATTCCTTGTGCAAACTTAATTGAAGTTCTTCTTGTCAGCACATTGCTAAGTGTGGCATTTAATTTAATACATTGCAGAAAACAAGAGGCAGTATTTGAAATCTTAGAAATAATGATGCAAATTAGAAAAATGAGTAACATTAAAATTGTAAAATCTATAATGTTACTTTTATAATGACTTTGTTGCAATGATTTAAATCTATTTTCGATTTGGTTTTATCTATAACGTATTGTAATTTGGTTTTAACATTTAAACTTTTAACATTATTTTATTTTATAAATACACTTTCTTATTATATAAATTGTTTGAAGTTTAATTTTTTTGTGTCATATTTGTCAAGTTATTAATAAAATATATTATAATATATATGCTGATTGTAATTGATTATAAGGCTTGAATTGTTAGTTCTAAATTAGAACTGATTTTAAGACTCTGATGGTTAATAGAACTTTTAATCAAAATGAGTATGAGGTTCAAATGAGTATAACCAGTTGTGTATTAAAAGTTATATTAAATCATCAGAGCCTTAAAATCAGTTAATACACCATACAAATAATACTACTGATTGTAAGGCGTTAAAGAAAAATAACTAACAAAGAAATGAATAAAAAAAAGTGTATTTAATTTTAATTAGCTGTAATTAAAAGTTATTTGCTAACCAAATTATAGTATTTTATATTTAAAATAATGATATGAAAAAGTTTTGGAAAACTTTTCAGAAACCTATTTGATACATGCAGTATCAGATATTAAATATTGTATATAAATGTATAATGTAACTTTTCTTAATTTGTATGTTAATTGTTTTATGAAGATCTTATTTGTTCTCATGATTTTTGTTTTGTTTATTCAGGGGTATAATAAATGTAAAACCACAATGAGTTGAACAAAAGATTAAAATTCCGACTAAAAATATTCAAGTGACAGAACTGTCTTTATTGAGAATTCTTTCTCGACATCTACAGATGAAAATCTGAAGGTGATGAAAAATTAACATTTCTTGGTTTTTCTTTTATAAAATAAACTAAAAATGAAATATAATAGAAATATTTTTTAGTACTTATTATTATATTTTTTTAACAATAAATTATAAAAATATTTGCTCTTTTTTAGAGAATCGTCAAATGTCTGGAGAGTGGATGCTTTATTTTACCAATTCGACTCAGGTTCTGTTAGTCAACATGACAATCCGTTTCATTACGAAAAACTGTGAATTCTCAAGCAGCCGAGTATATTTAAAAAAAAAACTTTAAAAACTTGAATTACAATTTTATTAAAAATTTATAAATTTGTTTTTTACTGATAACTTTTATTTGTTATAACATATGCTTGCATAGTCTTAATCTAAAGCAGTCAAATATATTTTCAAAGTTACGAAACAAGACGAACATTATAAAATTTAGAATACTTTGTTAAAATAATTTTTTCCATTAATTTTTGTGTTTTTAAGTGATATATTTATCTGTTATACCATCAGTTTGTATATTTATAGCTTAAATATGTGTATATAATATCAATAATTTTTTTTCAAAAGTGTTGTCTGCTTATTTGGGTAGTCTTTTCAAAATACTTTAGTTTCGGAAGATCTTGTGAAAAGTATGCCAAGTATGAGTGGAGTATGCACAAAAGATCAAGCGTCAGCTTAAAATCAGCATCATAAAAGCATTTTAATTGCGTCATCACTTTTATGGCTTAAATGTAACATGAACACCTTTTTTTTGCAGCAACACCTTTTTAACGGCAACACTTATAGGTGTTAATGTGCACGAACACCTTTTTTTTGCATCAACACCTTTTTTTTGCATCAACACCTTTTTACGGCAACACCTAATAGGTGTTCATATAGTATCACGCATCAACACCTTTTTTCTTTAACATCAACACCTTTTTCCGTTACAGTGTATGAAAGTTTTTTCTAATAAGCATATAATATTTTTCATATAATTAATGCTTTACATAAATACCACTGGCTTTAAATAAAAACAATATTTTACAACAAGTTACATCTAGTTAAAACAATATATTAAGATAATAATAATAAGAATAATAATGATAATAAAGCATATGAAAATTTAACGCACATAAAGAAAATTGTTTTGCAATGACTTTTTAACGCAATGATTTTCAATGCAATGAATTTTTTAAAAAACATCTTTAAAATGTTGAGTAAGAATTCTTACCATATGCTTATTTTTTTTAAATTGTTAACCTACTCTCATCTACCTTGTTTTGTTAAAAAATTGTTAACCTACCAGAGCCGACGACACGAGTTTTAAAGTGGAGGGGCACAACCATTATTTACAATTATTTTTTATTTTTTGTTTTATTAATTATTTTTAAATAGTGATATATAGTTTTTTATAGTTATATATTATTTGTTTTTATTTTCATTTTAGCCATTTATTATATATGTTTTAATATACGTGTGTTATTATTATTTTGTTTCTTTTTATTTTTAGTGTTTTCGATTTTATTTTGTCGTTTTTTTGTTGTTTTCTTTTTGATTTTTTTTTTTTTTTGCCAAAAGTATGTAAGGTAATTTTTTGTTTTGTTTGTAATGTTTGTTGTAACTTTTATTTTGATTTTCTCAGTGCTTTTATATTTTGATTGATTGAATCGACAATTTCTAAAAATAGTCCTTCATGTCTAGAATTTTCAAAAACAAAGAGATAAAAAAAATCCTTTAGAAAAAAAGTTAATGAAGGAGGGGGGCGGGGGAACGCACCTCTTCCACACCCGATGTCGTCGGCCCTGCCTACTCTCATCTACCTAATTGTAGGAAGAAAGTTAAATAGTTACACGAAGTGGATACAATTCATAAAAATTCATAGATTGCTTCCATTCAAATTATTTTAACAATGATATCTCTTATACACAAGTGAAAATATAATAAATACAAAATTAAAAAAAATAAAAAAAACAGTACTTCATTTGTTCAAGGCTTCAAACAATTATTGGATAACATTTTTCACATTAATTCTTATAATAATATTTTTTATACTAAGTCTTCAATTAGAAATATTATGTTAAAATCAGACTAATGCAAAATGAGATAATGTCAACTTTGAAGCTCTCAAAAGTCAAGTTGAAACTCGAGGATTAGATAGGAAAGTTGAATTGTTAAATAACAGTTTCAATTGAGATAGTGAAATTCAAAATCTATGAAAACACTTGCAATGAAAAATTAGAAAAACCCTGCTCCGGTTTGCGTGCCACCATCGTATTATAGAATTATTTCTTGGTTCATTTTGAAAAACTTTATTTAAAAACAGACAAAAACTGATGTTATTATAAATTTAAAATTATTAAAATAAAATTGCTTCACTAAAAAAACTTCTTCTTGCAACTTCCAACAGGTTTCTTGAAATCGAAAAATCTTTTTTTCAAAAATGTGAATGAAAATCGTATTTACTTTAAAAATGTACATTTTAAGTGTTTCATATAAGATAATTATATTAGCATTTTTCCTATAGGCAGAGATGTGTCACACCCAATGGCAAAAAAAATTACTCTGACAAGCTCCAGAAAAACCCTTTGGTGGGAGCAATTCTGACAGTTTCCTGATCTCAAAACTATAAAAACTGAAGTCATCCACCACCGTCCGTGGAAGAAATTTCATTTTTAAATTTTTGCTTTATAAAAAACAGCAAGTGACAGCATTAAAAGTTTTTGGCATTTTTAGAGCAGCAAACAAAGTTTCAAATTATTTTAAAAATTATTTTATACTTTGCAAAAGGTTTTATGAAATGCTAATGCAGATTGATTAGGTTTGTTTTCATTAATGCTCTTCTGATGTTGATGCATCCGCGTACTTACCTGCATTTTTGTTTCACCTATGTTAACTTTGGAGCAGTTGCATTTTATTATATAGGTTCCAGGTTGGCTGTTACTTGGTAGTTTTGTTTTGTTTTTTGATGTTAATTAAGATCTTAAATTTGGGTTTGATTTAAATACTGCTCTGTATCCTGCTTTTCGGAATATTTTTCCAAGTCTTGGTGAAAGGCCTGGTACCCAAGGTAAAGACACTACAGGAAGATTGTTGCATTCTGATGGAATTTTGTTTTTATTTTGTCTTTTTTGATGAAATTGGTGTGTAATATTCCTCAATAGCTTTTCATCATACCCATTTTCAATAAACATGTCAATTAAAAAATTTATTTCATTTTGCAAATGATTTTTACAAGAGATAGAGTAAGCTCTGTGGAGAAAACCTTTAAATATAGCTGTTAAAATATTCGGATCATGATTTGAATGCGGTTTAATTTAAATGTTAGTGATTGCCTCTTTTCGATAAACTTTGTACTCATATTTTCCTAGTGTGTTATTTGTAATGGTTTTCAACTTCAATTGTGTGTTGTATTGCAGGATGTTGTTGATTTAAATTATCTTGGAACTGTTTTGCTTGTTTGATGTTAGGAAATCTTGCAGACTATCGTCAACGTATCTTAAAAATGATTTTAGATTAAGTGCAGGATTTTTGTCAAAGCCATTTTAATTGCATTATTTTCATGGAATGGTAGAAAAGATTCCGCGAGAACAACCATGAAAGAAAGTCTGATTGGTCCTGAGTTTTCCATTACGTGAATCTCATTGTTCCAATGAAAATAGCATTGATATAAGCAAAGTTCTATGAGGTACTTTATTTCAGGTATACTTAGTTTTGTTAAGTTTTTATATGATAAATTGTTACTTAATTGTTCTAAAAGTATAACGGTGGCTTCTTTTAACGGAATTGACGGGTACAAATTTACAACATCATAAGACACTTGAATATAATTGTTGGCGACATTCCAATTTTCAGCTGTTTTTATAAAGTCAAAAGAGTTTTTTAATCATGTCGGATTTTCATTTAAGACTGGTTGTATTGTCTTAACTAAGAATTCTGATATTCCGTGGTTTGGTGTGCCAATGGTAGAAATAATTATTCTCATAGGGTACGATTTTTCTGGTTTATGAGCTTTTATTACTCCATACATTCGAGGTGGGATAGGATCACTTGGATATATTTTTTCGTATTCCTCTTTAGAAAAACGCTGTTTTTTAGTTTCGTAGTTTTGAAAGAAATCTTCTAATTTTTGCCTCGCAACTGGCAGCAGGGTCTTCACTAATAATTTTTGTCGGACCAATTTGTTCACGGATTTTTTCTAAGGCTTAAGAATGTTCAATTCTTACAAAACCTGTTCGTTTGTCAAACGGGTATATAGCAATGGTTTCATCGTTTTTTATTTCTCTAAAAGATATTCTCTGTTCTTTTGTCAGATTGTTATTTATTTTTTTCTCAGTTTTTAGTATTCTTAAAACATTTTTCCTTAAATTTTGTGAGTTTTCTACTTTATTGTTGTATTCTAATTTTAACGTAGAAGACTCTGTTGTTGTTATAATATCCATGTATGGTATCGACTTTAAAGATGGTACAAAATTTGGACCAAGGTTTAGAAAATCATTTTGACTTATATAAATATCGGTATCGCAAAGGTTTAAAACTGTGTCCTTTTTATATTTTGTTGTTTTCCTTGCAATATCTTTTCCATTTGCATGTTCACTTTGAAGTATGTTAAACTTTTTGATTAATCGTTCTTTTGATTTAATAAACATGCTTTCCCTTGATTTTTGAGTAATTTGTTATAATTTAATAGTCTTCTTCATTAAGTTTACATTTAAGAAAGTTTTGAAGTTTTTTAACATAATTTCAACAAAAAGTTTCAAATTGTAAACAATTAAAAGCATAAAATCTGGTTAGAGAAACTAATTAGAATCTAAAACTCCAAATAATTTCATTTTTAATAAATCTAAGAATGAGCAATTGTTAATGATTTACATTGCTCTTTTGCTATGTTAACTTTAGATATTCAGTTTAAAATTTTGCGATCATTAATTGAATATTGTTTGTAACTTCCATGCTGTAAGTTAACCAAGATTATAGGCAGAGATGTGTCACACCCAATGGCAAAAAAAATTACTCTGACAAGCTCCAGAAAAACCCTTTGGTGGGAGCAATTCTGACAGTTTCCTGATCTCAAAACTATAAAAACTGAAGTCATCCACCACCGTCCGTGGAAGAAATTTCATTTTTAAATTTTTGCTTTATAAAAAACAGCAAGTGACAGCATTAAAAGTTTTTGGCATTTTTAGAGCAGCAAACAAAGTTTCAAATTATTTTAAAAATTATTTTATACTTTGCAAAAGGTTGTAACTTCCATGCTGTAAGTTAACCAAGATTAAAAAATAATTTTTAATTTTGAATCTATATAATTTTTACCAAATCCAGGAAACAGCAATTATCATTTTTAAATTTATGCTGTTACTCAAATTTTGAACTGTGCACTTAAAAAATCTACATTTCAGTATTGTTATTGAAATAAAGAATAATTTCTTCAGTTTCTAAACCTAAATTGAAGCAAAAAAATGCCAAATCAAGCCAAATCACACAATAACTGCAGAAAAACCGTCTGTTTTCTCTGCATGAGAAAGAGCTCAAGGTATTGTGTTATTTTTTCCTTTTTCTTTTATACTTTGATTTATTTATAAAACATTTATTTCTTCATTTGAATATTTAACATAAAATTCTTTTGATATACATTATCAGATAAGCTTTATGTAATGTTTACATAATTCTCACAAAATCTATGATGGATGATGTGTTGAGCATACTTTCATCAAGTCTTGATTTTGCTGACAACAGAGTGCCTCTTGGAATATGTGATCACCATAGGAAGATTCTTGCCGAATCACCATAGGAAAGAGGAAGAATGGAGCAGAAGTCAATTTACCATCTTTTTGACTTCACATTTGTCAAAGTTCGATATTCAACAAGAGACAACAACTGTGACTGCCTAATCTGCCAGATTGGTCAAATGAAAGTTTTTGAAAAGCACCCAATTGAAGATCAAGAAAAATTGGAAACAGGCCAAACTCAAAGAAGATGCTCAGACTGCCTCTCCATTATTGGAAGAGGCATCTCACACAACTGTAACACGTCCACATCTTAAGAAAATATGAGACAACTAGCCATCACAGATTCTAAAGTCTCTGAGCAAATTGCATCCACTATTGTTGCAGTCAAAGAATCCTCTCCACATGGGACAATCAGACTGTCTCATGCAGGTGGTGGTCGCCCCCTACCACTAAATAAAGGTAATTTTATGTTCAACTAATTAAAAGTATCTTTCAATTAGTTGAACATAAAATAAACTTTTAGTAAAGTCAACTGAGTGAGACAGTTGCTTTTTGCTAGAGTTAAAAAAATTAAATGACATTACTATGAATGTTATAAATCAAGACAATAATGTGATGTAATGATAACTTTCAGGTTCATCAAGAGCAAAAAGACTCTTTTGTGATGGCCCTATATTAAGCACTCAGGGTCTCGTGCAAGTCAAGTCAACACAGGCCTGTCAAACACAAACATGAAGAAGCTTGCTTCAACCATCCATCACGTGTCCAAGGGTCATTTTGGAACCTAACTTCTATGAAAATTTTTGTGATGCAGGAAAACAACTCAAAGATCATTTCATCCAAACAAAAATTGAGGTCAGTAATGGTAAGTTGCAGAAACCCCAACAAATTGTTGTGCATTGTAAAGATCTTGCAGATCTCCTCAATGATGTTCTGTTGAAAAAACAAATCTATTCATCACACATTGTAAAGTTTGACCTTGATGGTGGTGGTGGTTTCTTGAAAGTAAGTTTGGACATTCAGGAAGCAGAGCAGAGCATGGAGACAGGATCACCACCAGGCAAAAAAACTTTAGCCACATCAACTGCCAGGGACAGTGGAGTCAAGAAGCAGCTGCTAGTTGCAATTGCTGAGGATGTGCCTGAAAATTACAGTAATATTCAAAAGATACTCAATCTTCTTGGAATCAAGAAAGTTGACTTCCTTCTCTCAACAGATTAGAAGTTAGCCAACATTGTTTGTGGCCGTCAGTCACATGCCAGCTCTCACCCTTGCACATGGTGTGATGCATCTCACAAGAATTTAGCCCAATGTGGCACCCCTTGAACATTTGGCTCTTTGAAACAATGCTTTGAGGATTTCAATGCAAGTGGTTAGCATTTGAAGAAAGCTAAGCTATTCAAAAATGTTGTCAACTTGCCACTTCTAAATGTGCCAGACAGCACACTTGTCTCGGACGTTCAGAAGTGGAGTTCCATTGGTCATTCCACCAATGGAACTCCACTTACTTCTGGGTGTTGTAAACTATCTTTACAACATTCTAAGGGAGTCTTGGCCAAAAGTCTCAGCTTGGCTAAATGATCTATATATCAAACCAAAGCCTTTTCATGGTGGGCAGTTTGCTGGCAATGAAGCAGGAAAATGCTGAAGAATGTGGATCTTCTTCAGAAAATGGCAGAACAAGATTGTGCATTTTATATCTTTGATATAATTGACACACTACGAAAATTTGATTCTGTGGTTTCTGGATGCTTTGGAAACAAATTGGAACCTGACTATGTAGAAAAAATTGATGAATTTCACACTGCATACTTGTCTCTGACAAGTGGAAGCATCACTCTAAAGGTTCATGCAGTATTTTTCCACATGAAAAACAAAGGGAACCACTAGGAAAATACAGGGAGCAGGCATTAGAGGCTTTGCACCACAACTTCAAATTACACTGGAGTAGATACAAAAGGCCAATTGATCACCCTGAGTATGGGAAGTGGATGCTTGACTATAACAGCAAAAGCTTGTAAGGAAGAGAAAAGTATCAATACTAGAAAATAGTGCACATTTTCTAATATAATACATAATAATATATAATATATTGTTGAGTAAAAATGTTTTGTACCATAGCTTAAGGATCATTGATGAAACTATCAAAGATGCAATTTTCCATTGTAGTTTCTTCTGATTTTGCAGATTATTTTATAGCAACTATTGAATATCTTTTGTTTTAGAAAAAAATAGTATTTAAAAACTTGATTTGTTATATAATCTTTTGCAATTTTTTGTTAAACAGTTACCTTTTGTGTTTTTTATGCTAATCTAGAATAAAGAATATTTATAATACTGTAAATATGAAAAAAATATTGAGTGCTGCCATTTTCAATTTTTTAAGAATAAGCAAAATTTTAAACACACTTTTCTTCTGCGAACGGTGATAGATGATTTCAGTTTTTATAGTTTTGAGATCAGGAAAGTGTCAAAATTGTTCCCACCACAGGGTTTTTCTGGAGTTTGCCAGAGTAATTTTTTTCTTCTGTCAATGGGTGTGGTGTCTTTATAACAAAGTAGACGATGAGGAATGTTTTAAAATTTCTTCATCAGAAAGGGACGTAAAATTTATTTAATTAAGATTAATCTATTTTCAAACCTTTAGGGTAACGAATAATAAATGCGGCTATTTAAAGTAACTAATAATAAATGCGGCTAACTGTGAAACCTTTATCGTAACTATTAATACAAGAAAACTCATAAAAAAAGATAGTTCGAAATATCGAACTTAAAAACAAATATTCAAAATATCTACATAAAAATAAATATATAGAGCATATTGAAATAACATTTCTTATCTTCAGCACAAGGCTGTGGAAATCTTTTTTTTATAGTTGTCAAAAATCACAGAAAATTATTAATAACAGGCATTTATTTGATGATTTAATATGATACAAATAATAACTGCTTTTAAAACTCTTTTTTATGAAATGAAGTAGCCTGAATTACAGGACAAAAAGTTATTATATAAAAAAATTATATTAATTTGCCGCCGTTATATGTAGAAAACCAATTTAAATAAATTTAAAAAATTCCATTAATAATTGAAGTTTAGGTTTTATTTCAAA
>NC_088922.1:8762500-8917500 GCF_038396675.1 Hydra vulgaris
AGGTTGCTTACTCTTTGGTAAAGACTTCTAGTAGTCAACAACTAAGACTATTTTTGATCGAACATTTTCTTGGCAACACTTTCTTCGCAACACTTAGGTTTTCAGCCCACTGAGTATCACAAAACATGTATTGGAAATTTGAACTTGTTGCCTCAGCTATTCTTTCATATTTAGTTGCTCTTGACAGACTTTCATGAAATATTTGGTACTTTAAGACAATAACTTCTTTAATTTCCAAGCTGTAGCTTTAGTACCAGTTTGTAAGGATCCATTGATAGTATGTAAACCACAGGCATCAATGTCAAAAAGTGTACATAGCTCATTATTTTGACGTTCTTTGTTAAAAAATGCCATTTTTAAACAGTTTATTCACATTGAAGTCATCCATAGACACCTGAAGTTTTTTAAATCATTCAAACCAGTCATGCAGGAAATGAAACATATTTAGAATATCTAGGTCTGCAGACCCAGATATTCTATGCTGCAGCATTTCCCATGAACTCTGAAGAATAACATTTTGTACAAACAGTATTACTCTCTTCATTCTAATATTCTACATGTAAGTCTATATGACCTTTCTTTACAACTTCATTGTAAGACTCATCAAAAAGATATACAGAGTTGTCCAGCTTGTTCAGATCTTCTGTAAAAACTTTTTTAAATAAGGAGCAAGACCTTGAGTTAATATATAGCCAGATTTTTTTTGACCAGAAGAAAATTTGTTGGCTTGATCTAAAAGAATATTTGCTTTGAACAATATCCAAACACCAAATTAATACCAAGCTAATAGATTTTTCCAAAAAAGTACTTACCCTAATATTAAGCTGAATACTGACCGTAAATTCTAAAGGTTGATATGTACGATATACATATCATACATATTTCTGTAGACTGATATATATATATATATATATATATATATATATATATATATATATATATATATACACATACATATATATACATGCAGCCCTCAGAATTTTTATTGATATTCGGCAATGCCAACCAAACTGTTGAGCTAGAAGAGTTTGAGATCAGTAAAAAATAGTTGACCTTGTTTCTATGTTTTAAGATAGCAAACTTTAAATGCACCAAATTTTTTTTGCTGAACTCTACTTTTAGCTCTGCCACAGAGTTACATTGCTTCTGGTCAGCATAGGTATGTCTTAGAATGATTCTCCAGATGTTTTCAACAGGACTCAAATCTGGACTGCGAGCAGGCCACCGCATTTGCTCGATTTTTTTAGCTTCAAACCAAGCTTTAGTCTTGTTACTAGTGTGAATGTTGGCGTTGTCTTGTTGAAAAACAAACTTTTTGCGTCGATATTTGTTTTTAAATGGAATCAAACATAATTTTAGCACATCAATGTATTCAGAACTTTTCATTTTGCAATTTGTAAATGCTAAATTTAACTTTTCTGTTGCACAAAACCTAAGCCAAACTATCAAAAATCCACTACCAAAATTCCTTGTCAAAAAATATTTGGGTTCCCTCCTCAAATCACGCCAGTAGCCACTAAAACTATCAGGCCCATCAAGATTAAACTTTTTCTTGTCTGAAAAAATCATTTGGTATTGAAAACAAAAATAATCAGCTATTTAGACATCTTAAGTATTCATGAGAATTTAATATAAAATTTCTTACTTGTTCCCAATCGCGCACCATGTTTTCACGGGCAAATTCCATCCGTTTCTGTTTGTGAACGGGCTTCAAATTTGGTGCTTTATTTATTTTTGATCGTACAATGTGTGGGCTGTCTTTAAGAACTTTCCTAATCATCTTCTTGCAAACATTTAAACCCAAATCTGACTTAATTGTTTTCAAACTTTTTGATGAATTTGATTGAGTCGAACAACTCAGCGTTTTTCGTGGCCTGAAACCATAGATTTCTTTGTTTTCCTCTTGATATAATCTATTGGATTTTTCAAAAAATTAATGATAACGTGATCTGACCTCTTCAATCTTTTAGCAATTTCTCGACTTGGAACTTTTTCTCGATGATAAGCCAATATTTGACCTTTTTCAATATTGGTAAGGACCTTTCCTTTCGGCATTTGGTTAAGTTCAACTTAATTTCAACTCACAAAATAAAAAATACTACAGAATATAAGAAATTTGTGATAAAACTCATAAAAACTTTAGTATGTCTATAGAAAATTGCCACGTGAATATTAAATTAATTTTTAATACAATCGACAATAATTAGATGCATAGTGGATCATTGTTTTCTTACATATATTTATTCAAAAGAACCGTTAGAACAACTTTATTACCACTGTAACACTGTAAATCCGCTAAATTCTACATGCGTCTATAGAAAATGGTTGCAGTGTGTATATATATATATATATATATATCGTCGCTGCAAAACAAATCTTAAGTCCTTTTTTGCTGTTTTGAAAAAAAAGGCATTTAAAGTTTTTAATTCATCACTGCGTTTGATTTTCTAAATTAAACCAAATTGTTTTTAAAATACTTATAGAATACGTTATTATTTTTCATAATATAACAAACAAAAATAAAAAATTTAAGTTTATGAGAAGCAACAATGCAAATGGACTTAAGATAATCTTAAAATTATATAAAATATGACAAAATTCTACAAACTAAATTGCCGCTGCAAAACAAGACAATCTATAGTCTGTTTTGACTGTTCTGAGAAAAAGACATTTAAAGTTTTAAATTTAATCACTGCTTTTGATTTTTTTGATTAAATCTACTTGTTTTTAGTTATTTATTATATGTATTAAGTATTTTAAACAAAAAAAAGTTGTTTTTTTTTCCAAAAAATGGACTTAAGATAGTTTTGTTTTGCAGCAACGATGTTTCTTAATTATTTTTTTTTAGGACATAAGATATTTGAACTTTATTCATAATTGCAAAAGTTGAATCAATTGTGGTTCCATACTTTGTGAGATAACTTTAGTGCTCCTGAAGTGTATTTTAAACCAAAAAAGTCAATTTTGTCAAAAATGGACTTAGGATAGTTTTGCTTTGCAGCAACGATATACAGTAGCGCCCAAAAGTTATTGGATAAACACCTTTATTGTTAAATTTTCTCATTAAGTTAACATTTTAAAATGAAATTTAGCGTAAGCGTGTCAAATTATACTACAATTATGAAAAACAAAATAAAAATTCCCTTTTAGGAGTAATTACTCAAAATTTTGCTAAAAGAATGGAGATGATTGGCTCAAAAGTAATTGTACAAACTAAATTCTAACAACATTGATATAACTTAGACTATTATAACTTCTTTTTCTGAAGGCAGATTTTTATAAAAATGTTTGATGATCAATAATTAGCACTGGGACATAATAAATATTTAAGCGAAGCAGTGAAAAAGTTGATTGTACAAGCACCTAATAACGGTAAGACTATGAGACAAATTTCAATAGATACGAACATTCCGCAATCAATAGTTAGTATTACATTAAAAAATTTTCAAAAACGGAGTCACTTACAAGTTTCAACAAAGTCAGGACGCCTGAAATCAACAACTTTTTGCCATAATAATGTTGTAGTAAGATTGTCATAGGCAGATCCGAGCAAGAGTGCTAAAGAAATTCATAGAGAATTTACACAGTCACACCAAATTTCTTGCTTTTATGAAACAGTAAAGCGTCGCTTAAGACAAAACAACTTTTTGGCCGTCGTCCTATGAAAAAACCTTTTGTTTCTGCAAAATAGAGCACGGTTAAAATTCGCTAAAGAATATCTAAATTGGAAAGCAAACCAATGGTCAAAAATACTATGGAGTGATGAGTTAAAGTTTAATATGTTTGGTTCTGATAGTATTAAATATGTTCGACGTCTAATAGGTCTTCGAAATAATGTTAAGTACCAAGTTCCTACAGTAAAGCATGGTGGTGGTTCAGTAATGGTTTGGTCATGTTTTATCTGTGATGGAGTAGGTCCAATCTATTGAGTTGAAGGCATTATGTACCAAAACATGTATAAAGGAATAATCAAAGATATAATGCTGCCACATGCAAAAGACAAAATGTTGGTTGGACTTTCCAACACAACAACAATCTAAAACACACCTCCAAGCTAGTCAAAGAATTTTTGGCTCAAAATAAAGTTCCTTTCTTGGAATGGCTGTCACAAACTCTGGACCTGAACCCAATCGAACATCTTTGGGAACATATTGAGAAAAAAATTAGTGTTCAGAAACCATCTTATCAGCATGATTTGTTTGAGTTGATTAAGCGCACTTGGGAGGAAATACCAATCGATGTTTTAATTAATTTGGTTAATTTAATGCCACGAAGATGTAATGCTATCGTTGCGGCAAAAAATTTTCCAACGAAGTACTAGGATTATGCACAAATTATATACATTATGTAACAGAATATAACACTATGTAACATTATATATATTATTAGACAGAAATCTTCATAAAAAATGCTGAAAATTTACCCTTTGTTGAGAAAGTTTTTTTTAAATGACATATTGAGTTTGTTCAAATAATTTTTGAGCCAATCATTTCCATTCTTTTATTAAAATTTTGAGTAATGACTCCCAAATTTGGATTTTTGTTTTCTTTTTCATAATTGTAGTATGATTTGACGTGTTTATGCAAAATTTTATTTAAAAATGTTAACTCAATGAGAAAATATAGCCAAAAAAGTGTTTGTTCAATTACTTTTGGACCCTACAATACACACACACACACACACACACACACACACACACACACACACACACACACACACACACACACACACACAAAACACACATATGTATGTATGTATGTATGTATGTATGTATGTATGTATGTATGTATGTATGTATGTATGTATGTATGTATGTGTGTATGTATATATATATATATATATATATATATATATATATATATATATATATATATATATATATATAAAGTAATAGATTTCAAATCAACAAAGAAGTAACTAATTGCTTCTTTATTGATAATTATAATTCATTCTCTTTAATAAAATTTACAAGATGATAAAATAAAAGTAAAGAAACCAGTCAAATTTTAACTTTTTTTTAAGGTTATTTAAGGAGATTTTTTTTTATAGGATATTTAAGGTTTTTAAGGAGGAGTGGGATAATTTAACTATTTTAACATTTTTATTTTTATCATTAATAATATTTTAGTATATACTTGATATAAGTTTTTAACTATTTGCACATGACCTTAGCATAAAGATCTTTTGTCAAAATGTATTGATTTACTATTCTGGTAACTAAAAAGATATTTACTATTGGTAACTGAAAGTATATGGTTCTCCATTATACTATATGATTTCCATTATTTTATATATACATTTATATATATATATATATATACATTTATATATATATATATATATATACAGATATATATATATATATATATATATATATATATATATATATATAATACATATATATATATATATATATATATATATATATATATATATATATATATATATATATATATATATATTATAATATATATAATATATATTATAATATATTTTCTCAGACTATAAGACTTCCCACAAGACAGTAACTGGATGCAGTTTACATAATTGACAAGATGGTTACTTTTTATTATGATACTATATATCAAGCTTTATTCTTGACAAAAAAAAATCCAAAGCATGGGGCGATTTTAAGATTCAGATGCCATCATATTAAATTTAAAAAAGTTAGGAAGAAAAAAAAACTAGTTCATTAAGGATAAATTGTTAAGTCTTTAACTTAAACTTATAAACCCTGTTAAACAACTCCTGTTCACAGAAAAACATTCATGAAAGTTTTTTTGAGAAAAAAAGACAGGTAAAAAAACTTATATAATGTGCAAAAATTGACATTTTATTTAATCATATAAAAAAAGTTTTTAAGATTATCAGAAGGTCTGGGAGAAAGCACTTAAGGAAACACTTACATACTTTGATCCATAACTTGATGAAGAATTCTTAAACATTACAAAAATATTTAGTTTAAAAAGAGAATTCTCATAAAACTACATTCATTTTATCGCATCCTTTGTTTATATTAAAAAAAAAATACTTGGCAACTCATAAATTCAAAAAAATATATAGTAAACCAAAACTTTGTTTTGTTATTTAAAGTCAAATGTTTACTTCTACAAACCACCAACTCTGAACCCTTAAAATACAATATTCAGCAAAAGTTTTAAAAATTGTATAATTAGCCCAAAACTTTTAGCATTAGCTACTAACTTTTTAAAATGAAATTAGAATAAATTTTCTTCTTTTTCTAGCCAAAATATACCACATGTGGTTACATAGATCACCCACTAAATGTTGTCATTGTCCTTATGTCACATTATCTTTTGTGACAGTCTTTATAGCCACAAAATCCTATAAGTATTAAAGAATTTTTTTGTTGTTGTTGAAATAGAATGAAAGAAAAAAAATTGTTAACAATAAACAATTTTAACTCATTTTTTCATTGGAAAAAAAACCTTACATGAATTTTGTATTTTTTAAAATGGCAGATTTGCTTAAAATTTTTTGAGTAAATATGCCCTTTTAAAAAACACTGATTCGTATTTAAAGTTTAAGACTAAGGATATTCTACCTTTGTTCTACAAAAACTTTTAAATAATCTGGTCGTATGTAAATTATAATATATTTTATTGTATTCTTACAGCTTTAAACAAGTTTCAAAACTTACTTTATTAATGAAACTTCCTTTTTTCTGAGCATATCCTCCCCACAGTATAAAAACTACTCCTTTTAGATTAGCATTGATCCAATGAATTATAGCATCTGTAAATTTTTCCCAACCCTAAACAATTAAAAATGTTTTAAAATAAATTTTTGAAAAGTTTTAAGATTACTTACACGTAATTATAACTAAATCTGTTTAACAAAGAATATTTTGTAAAAATGTAATCCTGAAAATAAAGCAAAAACTAGAAATCTAAAAGAAACATTTTCGAGTTTCGAGTTATTATTAACACCATTATTTTACATTAAAATTTTCAGAATTGTGGGAACTTTATCTTAATACTCATAAACTTCATTTGACTTGATAAATATCAAGAACTAGTAAATAAAGCTTTACCTTTTAAACTTATTAATACCTTATCTTTATGTGAATTAGCAAGACCCTTTTCCACGGTGAGCACAGCATTTAATAGTAGAACACCTAAAAAAAGAAATTCAAAGGTAGAAGACCATTAGCAATCAAGTATTTACAATTAAAATATCAGATTTTTTTTTAAACCTAGATTACTTAGAAAGAGTATAGATAACAATAATTTAAAAATAATTATTTGTCTCTCATAATATATAAAAAAATATTAATATGTTATGTTGTGATAAACTATGAAATTAAACTATAAAAATAATATATTGTTATGAAAAAACTATAAAAATTTATATTTTTTTTACTAACTACTAAATTATTCAGAGGTATTATAACATTTATTATAACAGTTATTTAATTCTTAATATATTTATAAAGGTATCTTGAAAAATAAGTTAAACTGAGTTATAACTTAATACTTCAATAAATATTAAAAATAAAGCAAAATCACAAATTTATTACAAGTGTTCAACAATTATTGATTGAGGTTAAAGTTATTCTTGCAAGTGAAGACATTACAAAATACAAGCATTGGTTTTAAATGATACAATAGGAGATGAATAAATTGCATTATCATTTATGCACATAAAAAGATCACCAAGTGGTACCATGTGGCTGAGCCAAGAAACCAATGGCAAGTGTATAGCAAATGTCCTATAACTGAAAAAAGTTGTCCTCGAGTCTTTATAAGTATATTTTAATAATAAATTATAACTACAAGTTAAAACTAGTTCTGATTCTAAATAAACTTATTCTTTGATTTTTTTTCAAAAAGGCAATCAAAAATACAAATTAATGTGGCTAAAACTTCCAAAACCCAAGTAATGATCTGTGTTGAGCTCAATATTCTTAAAACCTTAGTAATGATCTTTGTTCAAATCAACACTCTCAAAACCCAAGTAATGATCTATGTTTAGCTCAATATCAATTTTTAAAACTTAAAAATGAGAAATCAGAATCTACTTTGAACAAGTTAATCAGGGTCTACTTTGAACACGTTAACCAGGATGTACTTTGAAAAAGTTAATCAGGATTTACTCTGAAAAAGTTAATCAGGATCTACTTTGAACAAGCTAATTAGGATTAGACTGGTTGAGCCATATTTTGCACCAGACCTTCTAGCCATGAAATATTACATTTATGGCCAGCTAAAATGGTTTCATAGCTGGCTAATCTGATATATAATAATATATAATAATAATAGCCAGCAAATATTTTTGTAGCTGACTAATTTTCATGGTTGGCTGCTCACTTCATTTCATATTATAATAAGAAGCGTTAGCTATTTTTTAACATCTGTTAATACTATTTAAAATTAACTGATAAGTGTTTAATAAATATTTAAAAAAGACACCTTTTTAAAATTTAATTACAAAATCAAAAGTGTGAATATAATGCAAAGAAAAAAAAAAGCTTTACAAAAAGCAAGCATTGCCTCTCAGAAAGTAAATTTATATCAAGATGTCTATTAAAAAACCTCTCAATTTACAAAATACTTATCATTTATTATCAATTATCATGGATAAAACATGGATAAGCATTCATTCAATATGGAGCCAAAGATGATCTCTTTCCATTCAGTATTATACCAGCTGTACTAAAAAGGCATTCTGTGTGTACACTTCCAATGCTCAATGCAAGACAAATCAGGAGCAATAAAAGTTATTTATAATAATTAACATGAACATATTTATTTTCCACAAATAGAATCTCCTCCACTTTTATCTTGACTGTAATATTATCCACAAATAGAATCTCCTCCACTTTTATCTTGACTGTAATATTATCCACAAATAGAATCTCCTCCACTTTTATCTGTGATATTTTATTTTTGCTCTTTTCTTTTATAACAAATCTTAAATTAAATTTGAAGACGAAAATAGTTTATATATTGCTATGGATGTTAAATTTGGTAATATATTGCTATGGATGTTAAAATTGGAAATTTTTTAGCATTCTACTTCCAAAACTGGTTGATTGGCTGGTGATTTGTCATGAATACTAAGATAAAGATTGATTTCCGCTTGCAAGCCAGTATTTATTATTATCTGGCAATCCTTCCAAACTTAGTGATGATTTTTCTTATATATAAAGATGATACCTTTTATAATAAAACTATTGGTTTCGGACTGCAAGTGACACTTTATAATTATTACTTGAGATTTACTGTATAACCAAATATATAACAATAACAAAAAAATGGGATATTATAAACTAATTTTACGATAAAATGATATAAACAATTATTTATTTTACTGCTGTATGTAACTACTTACTTTCATAGTTAGCTAAGATAATTTCATGGCTGACTAAATATAAATTGAATTTTGGCGACGGCTGGTGGCTAATAGTGGCGGCTTGCGAGTCTATTTTGCACAAAAATAAAAATAAATCTCTTTTTTTTTGAGGCTGTCTAAAGTCATCATTTTTAAAGAAAAAGATACTGCACCAGAGTCATTGATTATTAAAAGAGGTAACTAACTATGTTTTGCCTGGAAGGCCATCAGATGCAGCAATTTTGAGGCGGTCAATTTTCAAGCAATGAATCTAGTCAAAAATAACATACTTCAAAGCATGACTAAAATTCTCACATTTAAAGATATATATATATGTTTCATTTAAATTTTTAGGCTCTTCAGAAGCTTTGTTAATTCATGTTTTGGAGAAACATGACTAATAAAGATTACTTAAGATAAAAAACTCTAAAAAAATCTAACAGCTCAAGCAGCCATACCTTCTTCCTGTCAAAAACTGGACTTCTAAAGCACATGCTGTTATCTATCATATTCCAGAATTCACACAACACTGTGGTACTTTACTCAAATTACTTAATAAACAGACAACATATGCAATGCATTCCATATTTAAAGATCACTAGAGAAAATTGCAAAAAAATAACCAGTAACAACTCTATTCAGAGTATGTATCCAAGCATCTGTAGTACATTGTCATTTTCAATAGTAAATATTTATAAAAATTGTTGAAAAACCATTTTAGCTTTGAAATATTCATTCAAAAAATATAATGTAAAATCAACCTAACTTTAGCAATGGTGTTTTTTTCAGTGAAAATTATATTTATTTTACCACTATCCTCTTTTCAATAACATTATTTGCACCTTTGGTTACTAGATGAGTTTTGAAAATAATATCATTAGATATTATTTTCAAAACTCATCTAGTAACCAAAGGTGTTTTTTGTTAAAATTATAAATATAATGTATCTCTATTTAGCATATTTACTCTGCCATACATCTATGATCATATACCCAAAAGAACTATTGAAATTAGCTGTAAACATTATTGCACCAGTTTACTGGCTGCACACCCTCAATTATTTATTTGTTCATTTGTGAAGATAGGGTACTCAGAAGAAGACAGGATACTCAGAATAAGACTGGGTACTGGAAGTAAGATAAAAAGATCAGAATAAAGTCAATAAAAGTTTTCAGAACTTTTTTGATATTTTAATGTTTTAATTTTTGATATCATAATGTTTTCTGATAAAAAGTTATAACTTTTGTTAACAAAAGCTGCAGTTTATACTTACCTTGTTTGGCCCAACCAAGTAGAAACCCATGATTTGGAGTTTTAAATCCTGGTATATCATCTGATAGCTCTTTGTACATATTAACAAGACTAAAAAAACATTGTTCAGAATTTATTGTTAAATTCCTAAGAATATTTTGGAACTTATTATTAGTAATGTTTACATTAAAAAAATTTTTGCTTAAAAAAAATGCTAAACAGTAACTTAAATGCTAAATAGCGATATGACTAAAAACCTCTTTAACACTGCAAATAATGATTTACCTTGGCGGTGGTGGAACTCCTGGTTTGACACTGAAACATAACCCTAAATAATGCAGGATGATGTAAAAAAAAGTATATATATACAAAAACTTTTGTTGTAAAATTTTTGTTAATTTTATAGCTAATTAGAAGAAATATACATTAGTATAATTTACTGATAGAATGTTTAGTATATAAAAACAGTAAAACAATCTTTCTTTTTTTAATTATTGATCAAATTATTGATTGCTTTAATCAATAATAAAAAAAACTATTGATCAAATTAATCAATAATTTAATAAATAACTAAAAACAAATTTAATTGATATGATTAATTGACAAAACTTCTTGAAAAATAGGTAGATAATGAAGTCAACAAAAAAGTGATAAGAAATCTGCAGATGAGTAGAGATCTTTGGATAAGATGGTGAATAGAAACCAGTAGATGAGATAGTGGATAGAAATATGTGGATAGGATACTGTATAAAAACCAGGAGATGAGATAGTGGATAGAGATCTATAGATAAAATGGTAGATATAAATGAGTAGTTAAGATAATGAATAAAAATCTCTGGATAAGATAGTGGATAAGTCCATTGTTGTAGAGTGTAATATGTTGTAAATCAATGCTGAAGAGTACACATTAAGAACTATTGTTGTAAAGTATATAAATTTGAGAACCATTGGTGTTTAAATCTATTGGAAACATATTTTAGAAAAAAAAAACATAAAAACTTCTAAAAACTACTGGCAAATTCATGATTAAATTCAATATGAGCTTTGCTAAAATATGATGATTCATAAAATAAGTACAAAAATAAAATAACTATTTATTGCAGGGCAAAAATGCTACAACAAAATACTAAAAACATAGCAATTTTTGATGAGAATTAATATTATTTTAAAATATTACCGTGAGCTTGTCCTGGGCCATGATATGGGTCTTGTCCTAATATAACAACTTTTGTTTCATTAATACTAAAATGCTGAGTCCAACTGTATACTTCATTTTCTAAAGTAATGGAATATTAAGATGGCATATTTTCAGAGCTTTAAATTTTTATATAAAAATTGATAAAATTAGCAAAAGTAAAACATAAAATTTAAACGATACTAAATTTTCTTACCTGGATGGTTTTCTTACTTTATAATAAAATTTTCTAACCTGGAGGATATATAACTTTAGTTTTTCTTTGTTCAGCAACATACTGTTGCAACTATAATAACATTAAGAAGTGCAAAAATAATTATAGCACAATCACAAATTTTGTAAAGATTTATAAATAAAAAAACATTGTGGGAATTTTTTATTGACTATGAAACAGTAATCTTAGCATAAATTTAATGTTTAAACTTTGAAGTTAAACCTGAAGAAAAATGTTATGTTAAACTTAAGTTAAGCTTTATTTTAAACTCAAAATAAACTTTATGTTCAACCTTAAAATAAAAAATAGATAACCCTAAGAACATTAAGTTGAATTTTAAAACTTAAATTATAAAAGTATATTAAATTATAAAAGTACTAAAAACCTATTGATCATTAATTAATAAAAGAAAATTATGTTTTAATCTTAAATCCAAATGTAATTCTGCTTACTGTAACAAGAAAGTTTAAAATACGAGATTATATGGTTTAGTAAACACTTGCTTAAAAAAAAAACGATGTATTTAAAAAAAAAGAACATACATTTTTAAAATAAGTCTTCTGAAACTCAATGTTAATTACATCCTGCCAACCTTCAGATATTTTAACTTCTTGAAAAAGCTTTAATCTTAACTTTTTTTCTGCTTCTTTTTTCTGCAATTCCATTCTTTGTTTTTGTTCAGGTGATATACAGTTTTTTATTGGAAGTGCATTTTCATCGTCTTTTTTATATGTACTATATTGCTCCAGTTTTACTTTTTTACTTTTTATAAAACTGTCTGTAAATAACTCTTGCTGTTGTTGGTGCTGCAATCCTTGTTGTGGTATACTTTGTTTAGCATTAAAAAAAAAACTAGTAATGGAAGGTTGTTTGGTGTGAAGCACTTTTCTGGAAGCCATTTTGAAATACGTTTTATAAATTTTAGACTGTTGACCAAATATAATGTATTAAATAAATACTAAATTCATGTGGGAAATAACAATTTGCATTTTAAAACTGGTCAAATTTTTGATATTAATTCATTTTGTATATCTTTACAGCAATAGCTCATCTGTTGGCTAGTAGTGGGCCAAGTATTTAGCTCACATTAAAAACTTTTTTTTAATAGCTATTGTTTTATAAACAATTGGTCTTTTTTATAAGCGTTGT
The DNA here is from genome assembly GCF_038396675.1 of Hydra vulgaris. Lineage (NCBI taxonomy): Eukaryota > Metazoa > Cnidaria > Hydrozoa > Anthoathecata > Hydridae > Hydra > Hydra vulgaris. The sequence goes on from NC_088922.1 coordinate 8,775,664, forward strand.
TATTGAACTTAATAAAACATAGCCACAAAAAAATTGACTTTGATTTTAAATTTTTTGTATTATTATTTTTAAAAATGCTTTAAATCAACAAAAAAATAATACAAAAAAGTTAATTTTTTAAACATAAACAAAGCTCAGTACTTCTACTTCACAAAAAAACAAACAAAAACTTTCCTAATAGATTATTATCAAAAATGTTCTCAAAAAAAAAATCAACCATTAAATAACTTTGAGCTTATACTTAGAAAACACTGTATCATAACTTAGATTATATTCTAAACTAGCTAAAGTCAATCAGTCAAATATATCTCCACTTTTCAAATATTATAAGGAATCTTTATACATCAATCACAAGTCAATATCTGGAAGAAAGAAAAGGTTTAAGAATAAAGAGGTGGCCTGACTATGAAAGAGCAAAAAGATAAAAAAACGTCTTGCTCTTTTGTGCAAAAAGTCACAGGCTTTTAAAGTATTCACTCTTGTAGAAAGATAAAACATCCAAATTGTACCAATAAACAGCAAAATAGTATCAAATGTGAGCATGAAAAATGTACAACAAAATTTTGACAAAGTTTGATGGAATTGGTTTATTTGGCCTGATCTGGCGAGTTGTCTCTATGCTAAAGCAACAATGAATCGGTACCAAGAAAATGGCATCAGAATATCTTCGGAATATCATATATACAGATTACAACCCATCAAACTATTTACAGATTTTCCAAATAGAAAAATTCAGGACTATTTGTGAGTTTAAGTTTTAAAGTTTATGTTGTGTCTTATAATATAATAAGACACAACAATTATTTATAATTCATTATAACTATAATTAATTAATATATCAATAAGACACAACATAAAGTCAACATAAAGTTCGAGCTAAAGTATAATTTGTGATAAAATTTCCGTTAACACTGTGCAAAAATTTGACTTAAAATAATTGATCAAAACTTGATTAAACCAAAAGTTTGTTGCTTGTTATTTGTTGCTGTTTCCATGAGTTTGTTTAAGTTTGCAATAGCATGTAAAAATATAGAATAATTAGACTACTGATATGTAAAAACAACTCTAACAAGTATATATTTTTCTTGTAAATTCAACACTCTAAAAAGAGTCAATTTTTTGTGGCATTTACTTATGTTTTCTATAGCATATATAAAATTTAATCTATCCCTAATGTAAAACATCAATTTAGGAATTGGGTAGAACAACCAGTTGTTATCAAAACTATAATATAAAGATATAGCAATTATATAAAAATGTAATTAATTAAGTAAAAACCATGTAAAAGCCATTTTAAAAATGTTTGACTTTGGATATAAATTAAACATATGAATAAACAAAAAGCACAACTTATAATGAACTAGATATTAAAAAAGTCTATGAAAAATTTATATATTTATTTTTTATATTTATAAACTATTTACAAATATGGTAACACTAGTTACAATAATCCTACGTAAATAAAGTGTAACTCTACAATATTAATATCTACATTAAAATAAATATCCTAAAATAAAAAAAAATACTAAAAAATGCAAAATAAATAGCATTTAATGAGTTTAAAATAAAAACAGTATTGTTTTTAATTATTTTATTCTTGTTTTGATTCATTAGAAAAAATGAATTATAATAATGAATAATAAAAAAAATGAATAATATCATCATGAAATAATAATAGTTATTAGAAGAAATTATTTTATTATTTTTCCTTGAAATATTAGCTAAACATAATTATTAACTATTTATTATCCTTCTTTTCAAGATTTGCATGTTTCTCAAGATACCTAAAAAGCAAAAACAGAAAGAAAAAAAAAATTAGAACTCCAGGTAAATTTAAATAAATAATATTACATTAGACATCAATACTGACAATAAACATCATTATTATTATGTCAATAATATATTTGAAAAAAAAATTATAGGGGAGTCTGGTTTTCCTAGGGACATTTTTAGGTTAATGAGTGTAATTTTTCATCGGTGAATATAATTGAACTTTTGAAAACTGTATATGAAAATATGGTCTTTTGTGCACTTTTGATGAGAATCTTTGCTTTATAATACAAATTTTTAGTACTTTTTTTTAGCTGCAAAATGAGGTCTGACTTTGTTCTTAGATACAACATGGGGTTGTACCTAGGGACATAGGTGATTGTACCTAGAGGCAGCGGTTGTACCTAGGGATGCTGGGTAATCGAATACTCAGATTGACTTCTATTTAGCTAATAATTAAATAACAATTAAATACTAAAGATAACTTATAACTATAACTTGAATTATTTATTATTATTGGCATAAATTGAATTACAACTAATATTTCCTAATAATTTCTGCACAACGAGTCACAATTATATTATTTATTAGACCACGATTCATAAATGAATTATTTATTACATAAGAACACAAATAATTTCTGATGATACAGAAGTTTGGTACTCTGTTGTACCTAGGTACATGTCCCTAGGTACAACAGAGCGCCAAATTGACAAAAAACGCCGACTAAAAAATTGAGGTTAGGATTTGAGAAATATTATTATCGCAATTTTCAAGCAAACAAAATAATGTACTCGTATAAACTAAGAAATATTTTGTTAAATACATTATACATTATAAGGCGAAATTAAAAAAGAAAAATGTTGAAAAATGTTGTAAAAGGGTTGTAAAATCAATTTTTAATCACTACTTTGCAACGCTTCCCACCAACACGATAACACTTCGGCTGTCAACTGACCTCAAGAGGTGGAGTGTTGCCACATGCAAAAAATATTATGCTCTCATACAAAATTCTCAAAACATATGAGTGTCCCTAGGTACATGGCGTCCCTAGGAGCACTAGTCTCCCCTAAACACATTTTAAATTATTTGCATATATTTTTTTTCATATATTCCTTTATTAAACAATCTTATTTACTTTTTAGTTTAAATCTTAATCTTGCCTTACATATTGCCTTATATGGCCAGTATTTCCATACTCAAAAAAATATATTAATTTTTTCTTTAAAAACATAAAAAATTTCTTGGATAATCTATGACATTTCATGCTTTTTTCTTTAAAAACATTAAAATTTCTTGGATTATCTCTGAAAACCTAAATTTACTAGTATTACCTAAACTGCTTCTAAAAACAAATAAATACATTTCAAATTTAGGTAAAAGATTACTATATCTGTCCAACAATATCTGTGGAGTAGTCCAATATCATCGGTACACTTGTCTAAGATCATCTGTACTTTTTTTTACTGTAATATCTGTCCAATTTCATCTGAAAATTTGGTAATTTTTCTCCAAGTCAAATAACACCTGGAAGAATTATCTCCAGATGTAGCTAAATCTGAAAAAAATCCTACATGTAACTACATCTGGTTAGAATAATGCACTATAGTTTTTTTTTTTTCCAGATGTAATTACATCAGCTTATAATTAATAGTACAGTTGTTGTTTAACATATAATTAGTTACATCTGTAAAGTAAACCTTTTTCTAAAATTCTATATTTTTTGTTAAACCATTTATCCTTAATTATTTCCTTTTTAAAAGTTTAAAAAACAATTCAGTTTTTTAAAATATATCAGTATATAGTTTTTGCTTCTTATTTTTTTTGTGGTTAGCCTTCTACTTCTATTTTTAACATTTATTAAATATATCAAAATATATTAGTATATATTATCAAATATATTAAATCGAGTATAAATCATCAATCAGTAAATATTATAAAATATATCATCAAATAAATTAAAAAATTGAAAATTAGAAGTCTTTTAACGCATTCTTTGCCTATTAAGTTACGCAACTTTATGTTAAATTTATGCAATTTAAATTTTGATTAGATAAATTTGAATTCAAGTAATTAAAAATGCGTTTAAATAAAAAAGCTTTCAAACAAAAAATAAGTTTTTAATTTAAAGTCTCCTTACTTTTATAAATGATCCCCTGCCCCCTATCTCATATACATCATTTACAGACCCCCTCTCCCCTATATGAGTGTACATACTTTATAGACGATCCCTAAAGTAAAATTAAAAAACTATTTTTTAGCAGTTAATTGTAAAAACAAATAATATTCTCGCAAATTTCCCCTTAAATATTGGTAATGGTAAATATTTTAGGTATAAACTCTGGGAATATAAATGCTATAAGGGTCCACTTCATCAAGTTGTAATCTATCAATTGACTGTTTAAAAATATTATTTTGTTTGATAATTGAGAAGATGTAATTTCATCTTAAAAATCTACAGATGTAGTTGCACAGATGTTATTACACTTTGATAATTTAAAAGATGTAACTACATCTGTAGAATCCACAAATGTAGTTGCACATATGTCATTACACTTTATAATTAAAAAGATGTATCTACATCTGTATTATTCATTTAATTTTTGCACCGATGTTATTAGACACCAATGAAAATTCAGATGTTGTTGGACAGATGTCTTGATTGTATTTACAGATGTTGTTGGGCAGATGTTATTATACCTCGTTATATTTACAGATGTTGTTGGACAGATGTTATTAGACATGGTAAAAACTGTTGTTACCCTGACCCCAAATTTATACCTAAAATAAATAAAATTTTATCTGCACAAATCAAACCTAATACAATAGGTGTAAGTCAGGTCAAGATAACGACCATGCTGCTAATTATAACATGTAATCCAGTTTCCTGCTGCTATTTATAACATGTAATCCATTTCCTGCTGCCTCTTATTTCTAATAATTTAAATAATATTGCCCAAAAAGTGTGAAACATAAAAACCAAATTCTTTTAATCCATCTTTTTTAAATATGAATAATGTAGGTATATAACTTTATGTTCATCTTGTTTAAGAAGAGACTGAACATCATTGTAAGCCATTGATATTTGAAAAAATATCAAGTTCAGCTGCTGGTTAGTTGTCAAATTAATTTGATGTCGCAAAAATTTTTCAAAAATTTTTTATCTTTCAAATTGATTTTTATCTATCAAATTTTTTATTCTATCATTTTTTATCTATCAAATCATACTTTTTCCAAACTTAACAAAACTTACTTGCTCTGTGTAAAACAGCAGTTTCATTTTAAATGCAAGAAATAATAAATATTATACTCTGTGACTCTAATACCCAACTACATGGCATATACTTACCCATTTTCCAATTTGCTCCTGTGTGATTTCTCTCTGACCCTAACTACTGCTATTTTTAATCTCCTTTAAGTGGTTAAGACCATGAAGACAGGACCACTAGTATCGTTATGAAGAACAGATTGCCATATGATATAATTAAACATGTGAAATGATTTAAAAATCCTACATTAGATTTACCTTGTGATTGTACTTTTACAACTACCATAACATTAATTTAGATTCCTATCTTTATTTTCATTTAGATGGACCAAGAACTAAGTTCTTTTCCCTCAAGTAAAAATTGTGTCTCCTATATAATCATATTGAGGCAGGCATAGAAGCTTTTATCTCTTCGATTGCACCAAATCTCACCCTAATTCATTGTTTTTACTTTCTTGTGCAATTTCTTTTTTTAGTAATAATCATTTAATTTTAAAGACCTTTATTCTCAGATTATTAAATTTCAAATCTCTGATGTAGTGTTCTTAAAACTTTAAGAAAATTTTTTTAAGTGTCATGGGCAAAGGCAAGTCTCTCATGTATTAAATCACCATGATAAAGCTCTCCCAAGGTACTTTTTTTTCAAACTTATCTCTTGAAACTAATAACCACAAACTTAAAGACATTCCAGAAAGACAGGTCAATCGATTGTTAGATATTCAAAACACTCTGACTTCTTTTGCTAAAGAAAATTCTCACTTCAACTTTTGTTCAAGATAATTCTCACTATCAACAAGATCCTTTTCAGAATATTGTAAAAGAGTTTTCCTAAACTCTCTCCAATACTTTTCGAAATATTTAACAAGCAGTTAATAGAATATGTGTATCCTATTTATAAAAACTCTATGAAAAGCAATACAGATTTTAACTACTTTGCTTTGCAGCTGGTTTATCAACTGTAATTTCAGAGAGATTTTCTAATGCATAAGATGAAAGAGACAGAGCAAGGATCATTGCTTAAGTCATTCTGGTCTTCTCTATAAGCACTCTTTATATATGGTTAATCTGGGAAAATTCCTTAAACTATTAAACTATTACTTTCTGATTGCAATTTTAACTTTGTCATTTATTGAAAACACCCTTTTTCATTTCCAGTAATCTCTGGGATACAATTAGGTTTCATCTTTGGTCCTATATTATTTCTTATTTATATAAGTCTCCTTTTACAGTTTTAGATGAGCAGCAGTTGGTAGATTTTAACTGAGCAGCTGGTAGATTTTAAACAACTAAACGAAGTTGTTTATCATCAAAATTGTTTTGTTTGTTTTGTTATCAAAATAATATTGATAAATAGCAAAACTATCAATGAGTCCTCTACTTTACATCTTGGATTATCTTTCACTACTGACCTCTTGTATATCCAATCTATGGCAAAGTTAGTGTATCCTAAATCACTCTTTGTGATAACTACCATTTTCTTACTGCTGATTTAACTATTACCTTTGTTGAATCTTTTATATGAACTTGTACAATATACTTCTTTCAAATTTAGTCTGGGTATTTTAATAATGTCCTTTCTCTTTTAAATATGGCCCAAAAACGCATTTTAAATGTAGGCGAACTTGCTCTAGCTGACAAAACTGCATCTTAATTGAATTCTTTTAAGCCTACACATTTTTCTAACCTACTCCTAAGTTATTTAAGTCTTTTGTCTAACTACAAATATCAGTAATGATTTCCTGCAGCATTGTTATTTTCACATGACTTTTTTTTTTTTCCTCTTTAATTTACCAAAACAAATCTTTTTAACTATTAGAAATACTAAATACACATAGTTATGTTTACTACATAAATAAATTTACTACATAAATCAACCTTTTTTGATTTTAGCTTATTAAAAATAATACATCAAATTAAAGTAAAAGTGTAAAAACAAAATTAAATTAAAATTAAAATTAAATTAAAAATCAAAATTAAATTAAAAAACTAAAAATTTAATGAAAGTTTGATGATTATTCCTAAATTTATTTGAGATTTGGTAACCCTTCCCCACAATCACATTTATAATCCATCAATTCTTGGATTTGATTTGATTGAGTAGCAGCTCCTTAATGCATTGCATCAACAAAACAAAATGTGTTTTAAGAAAAATAATCTCCTTACTTCAAATAATTTCAACTATCATCATTATAATTATAAAGAAACACCTAGATGTATATTTACAACAGAAACTATGATTTAAGAAAATAATCAAAAAATATATTTTAATATTTTAACAGCTTCATTAGAGAAATAGATTTGAAATTTTTAAACAAATATGTTATAATAAGTTAACAATTAAAAAATCATAAAATTTAATGAAATTATAGAGGGCTGTCTTTTATGCAATTTAACCATAAAACAATAAAAAAGAAGAAACTTATATACCTTTCCCATCTGCTATGCCTCAATGTTGTAAAATCATCCACGTCTAAAATTTGAAGTAGGTAATTTGACAAATGTAGAAGTTCACAATCCGTACTTCGATTCTGATGAGCATTTTGAAATGGACGGATCTTTTAAAATGAAGTCATCATATTTATAAACAATTTTAAGAAGCACAAAAAAATATTTTTTCAAAAAATGTTTGAAAAAAGATGAGCTCAAACAAACTGCATAAATAAAGTTTACAACATTTTACAACAATTTACAACTAATATATCCTTATCAATACAATGTCAAATTATAGAAGTATTATAAATTTTGCAACATTTGACAAATGTATTTTAGATAAATCATTTTGTTTAAGAATTTCAACATTTTTCAACAACAACACAGGCATATTGGCAGACTGCATAATGAAAAATCGTAAGGGCATAAGCAGTTTGCAGAGGTTGAAAAAAGTGGTAAACTAATAAATGGGATAACCAATAATGAGACTTTAGTGTTTTTTGGCATGCTTAAAATTAACAAGCAAAAGCACCTGCTTAACACTTATCTTTAAAATAATTTAGAAATTTTCCTGTCGTTAATAGTAAAATAATAATCCAAGTTACTGCTAAAACCTATAAGACAGCAATCATTAAAACATTATCAATTATTGAAGTTTTGTTGCAAATATTTGCAGGATTTCAGTTAGTAACAGGCTAATTAGAACTTGGATATAAGTACAGGATATAAATCTGTATGCAAATGGATAAATGAACTTGCAGAAAAAAGAAAAGCTAAAACAGTTGGCTGCAATTTATATTAGTTTGAAAAAATGGGGGAAAATGCGATTTACAAATTATTCGAAGACTTTTATTTGGAATTATTATGATTTTATCAGCGTATTTTATCCAAACAAAGGCTTTAGATGGTATAATTGTTTTTGCTTCAGGTTTTTTTAATATTTAAAGAAACTTTTTTTTATATAATTTTCAAAACCTTTTTACTATTCATTATAGTGAATCTAAAGAACACCATTTTGGAGTCTTAAGATCCGCTCATCGGCATTAACATGAATTTAGTTAAAACCTTTTAAAAAAATTCCTTAATTTGCTACTGATCCTAGTTCTAATCTGTTCTGACGTATATTAACTAAATATAGTTGTCAAAACACAATATTTCTATCAATTTTCACAAAAATACTAGAACTTTGACCAAGAAAGAGCTTATAACTATGGAAAATTGCCAATAAACAATCAGAACAGATCATATTGTTAAACTATAATGTTCATTTCACCTAAAAAACATATTTATTTAAAATTTTATTCAAATTTGGACGAGCGATTGTGATTTTTTTTAAAGACGATTTTTTTTAAAGAAAAAAGAATCTTTTGTCTGGGTTTTTTCGCTACAAACATTTGTATTTTATGATACCGCAAAATTTATCATTTTAATATTTTTCATCTTTTCATAATTCACAGACCTGACCATTTAACGGAAATATGCTGTAGTCAGCAAATATCATACAGACACTATAATATTTCAAAATTGCCTTAACTACATTAAGCATATCAAAAACTTTTTTTGCACAAAGTAATCTAAATAATTACAATTTATTAATCTATATGTATACCTTGAGACCAGACGATGGATTCATAAGAAAGTTTCTTCTCAAATCATCAAACATAATTGTATTCTTACAAGAATACTGTGGATACATACCCCATATAACTCCAAGAGGTTTTGTCTAAATAAAAGAAGCATCAGAAACCTGATAACAATGCAAAAATAATCAAACAAAATAAAAACAAAACAAAAATAAGACAAAACTAATAAAACTTATGAAGAAAAAAAAATTAAATTTTACCTCAATCAACCCATATTTTTCAGTATGGATTGTAATCATTGCACCACTATCCATAAAAAACATTAGTTTGTAATTATCGTTGTTCATCATTCCCAGTTCCTATTAACAGATTTTTAGATTTTAAAACTCTATTCGAAAAAATGCTTTAATCTAGTGAAAAAATGCTTTAATTTAGTGAAGAGTGTAAAACAACAACCGAGTCACAGTATTTCTGCATTATGAATGTCTGCCTGCAACATACAATTCAATAAATTTTAGAATTTATTTTTTTACAACTTCGCTTCCAACAAGGCTGCAAGCAACCACCAGGGCCGTCTCTTGGGTTGGTGGTGCCTGGGGCAAATGCAGTTGCAGTCCCCCCCCTTTCCTTTAGTAATAGTCGCAAATATAAACTTATTGTGCTGCCACCAATACTTTATTACTTACACCACATACCAATCTACTTTATAGATAAATATTTATATACATTCAAACAACGTAAATCTTTTTAGAGTAATGGATGTATGTAGGTAGGTTTTAATTAACTTCAATTTCCTGAAACTACGTACAGTGCTGGCCACTATCATTGAAATTGTCAGCAATATGCGTAGTGCTTTCCACAGATTAGTAAAAAAGTCTTTCCTGTCAGGGCTTTTGATTATATTGAGTGCTTTTAATGATAATAGTGTTTTCTTGGCCACCATTTGTCAAAAACAGTATCTATCAAACTGACGTGTTTAATTTTCTTTGTGCAGTTCTTCCCCATTTATATCTAAAATGCTTTTCACGGTCAGGTATTCTTGTAACATTTTATAATCCTCTTTAGGTTTGTCTTTTGGTGGTAGTTTTTTCATATCAAATAGGAACTCCCATTTTGACTCATATTTAGAGAACTTGTTCATTCTGTCTTCTAAAAACAATTCAATTGAGTCAATTAGGGGCAAGAAAACATTATTTTTGAAAGACTCTTTTGTGCAGCAATATAGACTTCACCAAATGATTTAGCCCTGTCTGATATAATTGTGTTCAAGCTGTAACAACCACAGGATGTAAATGAGGCTTGTGGGTATTCTGCTGATATTTGAGCTTGAAAACACTTTTTCAAATTGCAATCATATTAGACCCATTGTCATGGCCTTGATCTCTACAGTTGTTTAGGTCTAGTCTACACTAGCCACAATTTATTTCTTCAATTAGAAGGTTAGAACGAGCTTTACTAGTCGACTCTTCACACATGCAAAACTAAAAGGCTAATGACCTTGTTTTAAATAATAACACTCAGCATTTGTGAAGGTCTTTCTCCAATTTCAATTTGCTGTAAATGCTCCATCAAAACTGGATCAAAATTGACCAAGTAATTGGATAAGACCAAGGAAGTTTTTATTATTTTTGGTGCACATCTTTGATGAGCTTCCACGGATTTCAATATTATGTCCGTCTAATACAAAATCATTGACACTATTTTTTAAAGAATGCTTTTCCACCATTCTGTTTTATTGTTAATTTGTTGAATAAGACCTTGATCGACACCTTGTTCATTTTTTATCTTGATTGTTATTTCAATACACTTGTCATAACACCTAAAATGAGATGGAGATGTCTCTTTTATACTTGCTTTGTGAACCTTTTCCAGTTGTTGAAACCTTCTTTTTTCCAAAAATAGGAACTTGGAGTTGGGTCAAACAGATGAGAAGGAGAGAATATAAACCATCTCCTCTTGCTTGTTCATCATTTCTTGCTCCTTGTATCAAAATTCATTTGATTTGTCATTTTTTGGTATGTTTTTATTGCTCTTCAGGAAAAGTATTAGATTCATTTTGAGGATGCAGTCTCTCTCTCTTACATCCAGCTGTTCCGGCTAAGTGGACGGATCATTAAATAAAAATATGCAAGTGTCACTTCTGTGCAAAAAATCTTTTGTAATTGTAAAACTATCATCTGTTTCAATTATTAAAGGCTTTAAATTACATTCAGGTTCTTTGTTTTTCTTTGGTGTTTCCAGAGATTTTTGGCTACATATATCCAAGTATGAAGTTGATGTAAATATAGCAACACTAGCTGAAGAAGTTGAACTATACAACAGAGGGTTACTCACATTATCTTCCTCTTAGTTAGATTGAGACAGAGTGGAAGTCTCACTAGATGATTTTAAGGAGCTTTTATCACACAAAATGTTTGATTCACAAGGTTGTAAAGAGCTTAGAAAATGAAAAGAATGTGTTAGTTTTGGCACTTTACTTAAAAAAGCTTCATGGGCTGCTTCAGAGCCCTTAGCAAATTTTTTTTCTCTGAGAACCTGACAGATTTTTTAACATTTTAAATAAAAAAATATTTAAATTCATTAAACAGTGTAAAACTTTGTTTTAACTCTTCATAATGTAAGTTGTCTTGTCGGTTTATTTATTTTATTATCCACGCAAAACAAACATGAGTTCAGCGTTGATAATTGAAATAATTTTTAAAAAGTTATTAAAACTAACAACGTGAAAAAAACTTTATATAGGTATATAAAAGAAATTAAAAAAAAAAAAGTAAATAAATATATAAAATATTTGAAGAAATTTTTAAAAAAGCGACATTTTTGAAATGGACTAAAAAGTAAAAAATAAATTTTTTCTCAATACAGATCATATGGTCTTTGCATAGGTACACACCATGAAATATCCATTAAAGTGGGCATCCAAGGTTTTAAATGGTAAAGATATTTTATGAAGTTATGAAGCCCACTAAAAAAAAATAATTCCACGCGGTGCACAGTGACTCAGGACGATCAAAAAACGGCAAAAATTAAATAAAATTTGACATAAATTGTAAATAAATAATGTTATATATCAAAATAATATTTTTTTGGGTCAAAGATTTCAAATGTATTAATTAATTTTTTTTTTTACGCGCAGCTTCAATGCGTATAATGCGCGTAAAAAATTTTCTTTAAGTTTTAGAATCTTCAAGACAAACACATTATCTTGATATATTACTCTACTTGATAATTAAAAAAAAAATGGTTTACAAAGGATGTTGATACATAGAGTAAAAAAACTATATTTTGTTACATTTATTTCATTATTTACATTACAAATAATTTAATAACTTCATCTGGTAACGGTTTTCCTCGATAGCTCTTATTTTTTCTAAAAGATATATAGATGAAGAGGTCTACAAAATTGACAAGGATTTCCATTTTTCCAAATTTCAACATCTTCTACTTTGAGCAATAAAGGCACAAAAGCTGTACTAAAAAGATTTTCTTCACTTTTAAGTTCTATACTTGTGTTGCTTGTCTCGTATTTCTGTTTATAAATACTTTGGCTTGATGCTCCATCAAAATCAATCTTTCCATATAAAACTCCAAATATTTTGTTACCTTGACCACAATTAGGCATATCAATCATTTCAGTTATTCTACTCACAGTGTGATCTAACATGCTTTGAAGAGTACACTTTGCAGAAATTACAGAAAAGTGTATATTCTCAGAATAGCATTTCAATTTTTCCTTGAAAATAACATGCAAGGTAGGATAAATATGCGCATTGTGTACAAGAGCTGAGTTTTTGATCATTTGATTTTGTTTATCGCTGAGATCAGTGTTCATTTTTAACGCAAGAGCTTCCTCTACACTCATATTAATGGGAAAGGTTTTATCCAAAGTTTCATCAACTTTTTCTATCTCTAAAACATTAGAAATATTGTTTTTTATAATGGAGGCTTTTTTTTTTTTCCAGCAGCATTTGCACTTTTTGCAGAAGCTAAAAATTTGATCAGAAATAATATCGAAAAGAGTGCAGTCTTGAGATGAAGGAGAGCTTTGAGGTGGCAATTTGTCAAAAAAGATACGAATGCTTTTAGTTTGCCTTTATGAGATGTTTCCCAACCCATGACTTACTGCTCCAATTTCCATGCTACTTAAACTGAAACTACACATGCAAAGTCTACATCTTGCACTCAATACAGTTTTATCAGCAGTTATCTTATTTGAAAATCTAGAATCTTCTAGCCACTTACTATTGAAACTGCAATTATTCTTAGACATTTATATATTACTAATTCATAGTTTACTATAAAAATTTTTAACTAAACTATAAAACTTACTATAAAAAATTTAACTAAACTAAGTTAATATATCATAGTATAGAAGCTAACACAAACAGAACTAATTAGAAATTTTTTAGTAAAGTTATAAACATTTTTAAAAAAATTAAAAACAAGAAACTAAAAACTTTATAAAAATCTGTAAAAGCCAAGTAAACCTTCACAAAAAACAAAAACTTTTCTTTAATTTCATTTTTTAAGCACATAATTCTTTTTAAAAAAATTTGATTTTAATTGGTATATTTTAAAAAAATTATATAAAAAATTACAAAATATGTCCACTAGCCTTGAGGGTTTTTAAGTTCACATTGACAGCTATTTTATAGTTATAAAACTCTATAAAAATATTTTTTCTACAACAATAAATTAATATAAACAATTTAGATATTTTTAATTAGTTTAGAAATTTTTATACAAAATATTAAAACAATTTTATTAAAAATAGTAATTAAAGAGATTGAACCTCCATTTTTGCTTTTATCCATTTCATACCTGTTGCAGCTAAAAGATAAAAATTATCATTTTATGCAAAATAAATATTTATAAAGCAAGTATAAAATTTATAATGTTCATAACATTTTTGAAAAAAAATAAACTTTAAAATGTAAGAAACTTACACCATATCACAATATCATACCATGGATAAACAGTTGCTAAAAATTCATGCAAATACGGACGCATTAATTGAAAACCATTTTCAGCTGATGAGCGGTGATCTATTGGTATAAAAAATATAAAAAGTAAAAACGTGCAATAAACTTTTAGAATCAAACCAAAAAAGTTTTTTTTTGATGAAACACTGAAAAAACAAAAAGTTGTTGATTTGTCAGTACAATAAAAAAAAAGATTCCTACCAAATATTGTGTAGTCAATATCTAATACAAGCAATCGTTTTCCAGGTCTCGGAGGGTTTATTTCATATACTTTATATGAATCTACTCGTTTTTGAACTTTTGCAAGATACTCTGCTCTAAAGTAAATAAAGTTTTGCAAAATACTCTGCTCTAAAGTAAAATAACAATAAGACAATAAAATTGAATAATAAAATTGTTTATATTTCAATACTTCACAATTTATTCATTCCATTTGTTACAATAACTCAATGTTAAACAAAGCTTGGTTTCCAATAGTTGCACAACAACATTGTTTTACAAATAAAACATAAGAGTAAGTTTCACAACTTAACATCAGTAATACAAATATTTTTGTTGTACAACAGACTTTAACTTACACAGGAAAATGTTTCCATGTTTTCATTTGTTGAAACAAAGTTGTTGCACAACTGCTGTACAACATTTCTACAACTATAAGAAATTTTCTTGTCATTTTCTAACACAAAAACTACAACTACAGCTTCAAGATTTTTTACATAAAAATTATACTTCACAAAAAATGTTAGTAATTTCAAAGCACACTTTTTTTTTATTTTAATTCACCTCCCCATGGGTATGATAGCCACTACAGTCAAAGAGCCTACTTTAGTTATAGTTGAACCCTCTCTCTATAACTCTATAACTCCAAAACGCAAACCTTAACAAAAAAGGTCACACCATGGAGAAACAAGTTGAGCATGGTACTACCAGGGCCGTGGAGGGGATTGAACTTGGAACTTCTTGCTTATGAGGTGAGCGCTCTACCAGTACAACTAGGGATGGCAAAAATCCCGGAAATTCTCAATCCCAGGATTTCGGGATTACAAATTTGTCCCCGGGAAATCCCGGGATTGAATGAAAAACTTACAATCATAGAAGATAAAGCCTGCGAAGAACTTTTAATTATCAAACACTATTATATGATTAATTTAACTGATGAAGTAAAGTAATTTAAACTATAAATAACACCTTTAAACGATAACACAAAATAACAATGTTTAAAAATAATATAAGTATACATTAATATATAAGAGTTATAATTTGTTTTGAAAGCTCCAACTTAAAAAACTCAAAGCGTCCATCATTTCATCGTTTAATCGTGTTCGATTTTTAGAGCATAAAAACCCAGCGGCTGAGAATGCTCGTTCAGACTCTACACTTGTTGGTCGTATAGATAGAATATAGTTATACACTTTTTGAAGGTGAGCACCTCTTGTGCCACCACTTTCAAATAAAAACATTTCTTTTTCAATCTTAGAAGTTATACTTTCTACCCTTATAGGTGTTGTTCGTATAGCTATCAATCCTTTTTCCATAACTTCGTTTAATTGTTCACTAATTGTTTTGACTTTCTTATCACCTTCGTCGCTTCTTAAAACCTGGTTTAGCTGAACATCACAACTGCTGTCTGCTGCTGATGCTATATCTGTGGGATGAAAACGCTTTATCATGCTTACTATAATCTTTTTATTTTGATTACTTGTATTTGGTACAAAAACATCTGTGATTTTCGTTGATGTAACCTGGCCATTATGAAGATAATAAACTAAGCCACTTAATGGTGTCCTCCTCTCTTTAATTCGGTGACTCAAAGCAGCATACAGTTTATTCCCGATTTCAGATTTTTGTTGTTTTATTTTGGTCAACATAAACTCTAATGCAATGTCAGCTGTAATTAAAGTTGCGTCTCTTCGACAAAGTGCTTCCGCAGTGGCTTTAACAGGAGTCAAAAGTGCTACTAAATCAGATACAATTTTATATTCATTTTCGTCCATCTTAATTGAATCGTCAATTTTGGAATCCAATTCTAAATCTAGAAATGACTTTTTAACACAATATTTTAATTTGTCAAATCTTTCAAGCATAAGCAATAAGCTGTTCCATCGGGTTTTACAGTCCATAATCAAATGGATGACCTTTCCAAACTCAACTTTTACGTACTTTTGTAAATAATTTTTATTTTTGGTTGGGGACATTTTAAAGATTTTTACAATTTTCCTGACCTTTGTTATAACAGGTCAAAAAACTTGGTGTTTAATAGTAACCTCAGAGGTTTCATTAAACAAAAATGAATTATTTGAATCTTGAATACAATCTTCCTCTTCAGAAGCATAGTCATTAATACAATCATTATCTTTTTCTTCATCACTGTGATTCTCTAAACTTGCAAAGGTAGTGTGCTCATCATCTAAAATTTCATCGATTTCCAAGTAATTGGGGTCATTTTTATAAAGAACTGATATTACTGCCAGCTGTAGAGCGTGGGCAAAGCATAGTTGTTGATCACTTTCTATAATTTTTCCAAGTTTCTTTATGACGCTTGCACCATCCGTGGTAATACCATTGATATCGTCCTCAAGTTTTATTTTAAAATTGTTGAGTCTTTCATTTAGAAGTGAAACGCACTTTTCTGCTGGCATAGATCCTAAAATGCGAATCAAACCTAAATTCCAACAACTTTTCAACTCGTGTACGTTCACATTCATGTATCTGCAGTTTCCAAAAGAAGTCCACTCATCAAGCGTTAAGGAAAACTTGAAGCCTCTTGATATTTGATCAATTATTTCCTTTATAACTAGTTTTTTAACCTGTTCATAGTAGTCTAACACCATTTTTCGAATAGTGTTTCGTGATTTTGGGACATTTTTAAAGCCTCGTGCAACTAACCCAGCTCGTATATCAGAAGAGTTGCAAATTGTATTAAATGATATACCATCTTTTGCTGCCATACGGGCAAATACTTCAGGTAGGCATTCATCTTTTTTCAATGTTGTTGGAAAATAACTTGTGATTTTCGGTTTTTTATTTTTCAGTTCTAATAATTCTTTTGAAGTTGAAGGTGTCGTGGATAAACTTGATTCCTGCGATGTTAATTTAATTTTATGTATGGAAAGTAAATGGGTATGAAGACCTTTTGTTGAACCACCAGCAATTTTTAATATTTTTTTGCATGTAATTACTTTGCATAAGGCTGTTTCATCTGCTCCTTTTAAAAAATGTTTCCATATGAGATTTGTGCTGTTGAATTCAGCGTAGTTAGTCATGATATTAGGTTAATTTCTATCTTATTGAAAAAAAAAGTTATATTTTAAGCTATTTATTGACTAATTATCTTTATTCATAATTCAAAATGAACTTATGAGAAAAAAATTATACTTCGAATTAATAAATAAAGTTTATTTAATATACCTTCCGTATTTGATAACTTTTAATGTTAAAGAACTTGTGACAATCACGTCAACGTTAAGAATTTAAAAAATAAAAGGAAAACATTGCATGGAGAATAAGCAGCTCAACAAATTTTATAGCGAAAATTTAGACATTTTAAATAAATAAAGTTTAATCAATTTTTGTTTTTATTTATTGTTTATTACAATCCCGAAATCCCGGGAAATTTTAGAGACTAATCCCGGGATTTCGGGATCATGAATTTGTCTGTAATCCTGGGATTTCGGGATCCCGGGATTGCCATCCCTAAGTACAACACTACTGCATTTCGCATACTAAATACATTCGCTGTCTACATTTTCTATGACTACACTTATTTTATTCTCCCAGGGTGAATACAACCACTATTATTACTACCCTTTTGTTCACTATTGACCAATTAAAGTTTAAACTAAAACTTTTTGATTTCCTTTCCATCAAAAAAACAACACCAACAACAACCCATTCATTCTGTGTCATTCTTTTTTCTAATAAAATTACAGTTTCCAGTTTACACAATGACAAAAAATTTTTAAATACAACAAAATTTTTCAAAAATTTTATTTAATATTATACTAAATAGAATATTATAGATTAATGTTTGTTTATACAAATCAAACCTATTTTGTATTAGAACTTCTTCTTCCTCTATATCAAAATCGTCAATGACATTTGTTTCTGTTACTTCTATCGGAGGAGATATTATAGTTGACTGAAAAAATGAAGAACTAAAAAAATCTGTGAAAAATTAACTTTTATCTCTTACTTTAAAAAAAATAAATTAATTAAATTATAAAAAATATAACAATATAAATTTTATCTAATAACTTTAATTAAAAAAAATCTCATTTTATTCAAATACTGCATGGATTAATATCATACTTGTTAGTCCTTGGTCTTGGCCTTACCTTAAGGCCAAATATTGAGGCCTTGGCCTTGGTTTTGGCCTTGAAACAGTTAGCCTTAGCTTTGGTCTTGGCCTTGAAAATTTTGGCCTTGCCTTTGATTGTTTTGGCCTCGGCATTAAAAAAAAACATGTTTCCTTATTGATTTCATTGAATTCTGCGCATAACATTGGTCTATTTTTACAAAATGTAGTTTTATTGTCATAGCACTTGCTACTTACAGTTTTAACTGTCCTTAACATAAGGCAAAAAATGAAGTCTTTGGTCTTGAAAATTTTTGCTTAAGCCTTGGCCTTGAGACTCTTAATCTTGGCCTTGACCTATAAACTCTTGGCCTTGGCCTTGTCCTAGCCCTTGTAAATTTTGGCATTGGCCTTGTAACGTGTGGCCTTGGCCTTGTTAACAAATCTGGTTAATATAATAAAGGTCTTAATCAAAGATACAATTTCTCTTTTCAACAAGTCAAGTATATCTAAATAAAATATATCTATTATATTAACTCTAAAGATATTATTTATAAAATAATAGAAGCAAAATTACAATACTTAATTATGAAAATGTATTTTATAAAAAGGATGTATTTATAAAAATAAATGACTAAATATAATACTTTGTGAAGATAAAGATAATAACCAGCAAATATCAAAATTGGGAAACTAAAAATTAATATTCTTGGAAACTTGCTGATTGTCTAATAAAATACATAAACCTAACAAGCATTAAAATGACATGATATCATAATATCATTTGACATTTTGATAACAGAAACACAAAGCATATTGATAATTTTTTAAAATAAAATTGTACTGAAAAATAAATATTAAAAGACCTTTTTTAACATTTTTTTAAACAGTGAAATCTTATGTTCCAAGGCTTAATAACATTCGATAATTATTTATGTCAAATCATGACATTTTAAACATTTTGACATATTATGATATCATGTCATGAAATTAACAATGTAAATAAATAACATTGATAACTCAGTTTTATTAGACAATCACACAAAAACTTAAATACAAAAAAATTGTCATTTTTTTTTACACAATAGTTCATACAATATTTTTAAATCATTGAGTGACAATTAATTTAAATAGGCTCAAATAATATTAATAATAATAATAATTTAATTTTGCTTGAAAACATCATCATCATAAATATTAGAATGAATTTATTTATTATTATTTGTTTTAAAAAATTATTATTTATTAGCTATTTTTTGTAAGAATCAGAAAGAAAAAAAAAAAGTCAGTAAAAATGACTGTCAGAATATAGAGAAAACTGTTTGTGAAAATAAAAAACTTCAAAAATGTTATGTTCACATGAATCCTGATTTGAAATTTTTAGATTTTTTAAAAAATGTGTAGAAATTTAGTTTTAGCCACCTTTAAATTTATTTTTTTGGCAAGGCAAGAAGTTACCTATAACTTTTGTAATTAACATCAGACATAACTTAATTGCTTTTTCTAAAAAATAAGAAAAAGTTGCTTGACACTGTAGTGCGGTTAGCTAATTATCATAGTTTAAAAGTACAAAAACATTCAGTTTTGTTAATTTTTAGTGGGAATTATTTTCAATATCAAAGAGTTGCGCAAGGTTTTCTAGCAAGATTTAAGAGTATTTTAGGTATTTAATACAAGCTTGTGGACCCCAGCAAGAGCCGTGGTTTTTTGGTGAAGCCAGATCCACAAAAATTGAGCAACTCTCAACTCTCTTGCTTTTTTTATAGGAATTAATGTTTTTTTATAGTAGACAAACATTCATTTATTGTTTAACTAATTTGTTGAATGATTTATTTATCAAATTTTAATTTTTATTGGCTTTTTTTCTCCAAAACGTAATGTATCTATTAATAATTTTGTATTCAACAAAATACTATCCTTCGATCACCAAAAAAAACATTGCAAACATTAATTTAATTATTAAAACATACTACAACAATAACATTTACAGTTATAGTAATTAAAAATGCTATTAAAATGATTTTTTAATAGCATTTCTTAATATGCTTTATTAAAATAAAAAAACAAGTAAACTTAATATGGAAACATTCTTACAGTATTACATATAAAATTGTATATTATATTTTTAATTTGATATTATGCTGTTAAATATTTGATGCGCCAATTAATGATCATAGGTTATTCATATCCTAAAAATTATACTAGAATTGATTTTATTAAGTTGTTTTGTTTGCTTGTGAAAAAGTGTTTCTTTATAAATTATTTAAGTTTACTGTGTCATGGTTTATATTGTCGTGTTTGATTAGTCATCAATAGTCAAGTCAATAATAGGTTAACAGAAATTTATTTTAGTTTTTTATTAAGTCACATGATGTGTTTTAACATTTTTAATTAGTTAAAACATTTCAAATTTCTGTGAACCTCTAAATAAATTGATTTGCACTTACTTAGTCATATATATATAATTATAACACGTGAATTTGAACTTTTTAATTTTTTTATTCCAAATTAAAAGAAAATAAAAAAATATAGTTTTAAAAGTTGTTAAGTTAATAACATATAAAAATAAATGTATATATATCCAAAACATTTTTCTTTTGAAATGTAATATGCGCAAGTATAGTAGTGATATTAATACATTCACCTTGTAATCATGAAAGTTGATTAAAAATTATTTGCTGTAATTAGTTTGGATTTGGGCAGGCATATGTAATCAAAAATTTTTTTCTTTAATAGCATTATTTGCTAATAAAGTCCAGGAGTCAGAGTAGAGCCAGATTTTTCTCAGGAGACAGAGCAGATCCATTAAAAAAACTTTTGGCTCCACAAGTCTGATTATATATATATATATATATATATATATATATATATATATATATATATATATATATATATATATATATATATATATATATATATATATATATATATATATATAAATAGTTTACAATTCAAAAGGAGTTATAGTATTCTTACAAAATGGTCTTTAGTATTCTTACATGCATATATTTTTACCAAAGTAACACCTGTGCTATAACAGCACAGGTGTTACTTTTGTAAAAATATATGCATGCTAAAATATCAGTACAACACGGCCCCAAAATAAGTAAAAAACTTATGTGATATATAAATATTAAGTTACGATTGAAGCTAAAAACATTTAGATTTTAAGAAAAATGAAGAAAGTAGAATGCTTTAAAAATAATTTAGTAATTAAAAGTAAGTAGTTCAGCATCTTTTAAAACTAATTCTTATTCAAAGTACACTCTTTGATGAAGATATTTTTGGACACACAGTTGAGGGATTTAGATTGGTTTCTGCTTGGCAGCACAATTAAATTTCTATTTCAATTCCAAGTCCTGCGCTTTGTGGGATTCCCTTTCAAAGCAAAAGCTGGAAGGAGTTTGCATCGTATCATCATTACTATTTAAAATCGATCATGCCTACAGTGCTGGTCAAAAAGATCCGACCACGCATTGTTTATCTATGTATATAGTATATACATTGTAGTGTAGGCGCTTTCCTTGGAATTTCACCATCACACTTTGCATGCGTGATTGGCTAGTTATCAGCCAATCAAAAGAGTTATACCATTGTTATATATACCATCGCATGCGTGGCTGTGAATTACTATTTGCATTTGACTATGGCGACAACATCACCTGGAAAACGTGCTAAAATATAACTTTTGATGGAAGATGAGAAGTCTGAACATGCAATTGCCGCACGTTTACAAATGCCTAAGACAACTGTTCACAACGTCATTCAGCACACCAAGTCAACAGGCACCAGCACTGCAGGAAGGTCCAGTGGCAGACCAAGATGTACCACATTAAATGTGGTACATCACGGCGGATCATAAAATTATGATCCGCCGTGCAGCCACTAAGGACCCACTGGTATCATCTTCACAAATTCTCAATGAACTGCCTCCTGATGCGAATGTGAGTTCTCGCACCATTCGGCGACGTCTTGTGGACGATTTTAATCTTTGATCCTATCGCACTGCATTAAAACCACGACTATCTTAGAAAAATATTTGTGACCGCCTCAAATTTTGTAAAGCACATAAAAATTGGACCATGGCAATGTGGTGACGTGTCATATTCTCAGACAAATTGCGAGTGAAACAATTTGCTATGCATAAAGTGAATGTTCAACGGCCACCAAACACACGTTACAATACCCCTTATGTTGCTCCAGCGGTAAAATATTGCCATGCAATTATGATTTGGGGAGCAATTGCTGCCAGAGGTCGAGCGGGAATCCATCTCATGCTGCCAGGTGAAACTATCAAAGCTGTTAGCTATTTATATGTCCACGTCGGCGACAACTTTGAAGGAGACTTGACTGGAGGCGTGGTCCCAAAAAATAACACCTGATTACTGTGACTCTCTTGTCACCTCTATGCCTCAAAGAATAGAAGCTGTCCTCAAAGCCAGAGGAAAACATTCGAGGTACTAGAAACTCTTTTCTGATGTGAACTACTTGTTGGTTTCTTCGAAAGTGTGTCATTGACTTATGTGAATGTTGTTTGTTGCGTTTAATTCAATCATATTATCATTAAATTGAAGTGGTATTACATTTCTGTCTAAAAATCTTAGTGGTCGGATCTTTTTGGCTAGCACTGTATAGTAATATATATATATATATATATATATATATATATATATATATATATATATATATATATATATATATATATTCATTTTTTTTGTGTCTTTTATATAGTTGGAGGGGCCTTAGTTACTGTTTTAGCTCACCTTAAATCTACTTTAGTTCTGACCTGTAAGTTGCTATCAATATGTTTGACTTCTGTCTGTTTATGTTTATATGTAAGTTTGTGTTCTGTCTGAACATCTTGCACGGTGTTTCTCACTGTAAGTTACATTATGTATGTATGTATTTTTTTTTAATGTTTAAATGCTCTATTTATGTTTAAATCTGTTTTGATGCTGAGTGAGTTCATTAACTAAGTAGACACTCTAACTATAAAACCTAGTCAAACTATAAAACCTTCTCAAAAACAAACTATAAAACCTGCTCCCCCTTACTTCTAGTATTTTGTTTGATGTAATATTTTACTAAATGCATTTCCAAAATGCCATGCCTAATGTTTTAAGGTGCTGTTTGCAGGAAATAGCTCCTTTTATTTACTCCAGATCAGGTCAGGTTCAGGATCACCCTGCTACTGGTATTATGTAACCCAGTACAACCTGCCCTATGCCCTGCTGTCTTGTAGAGCGTGCTTTTTTAGGGAAAGGCTAGGAGAAACCAGCTCTAACTCAAAAATCCTCTGCCTTGGTGCTTTTGGTTTAGTAAAGATTAGAGATGGTGTCTCTATAAAAATACTCATCTTCGGCAGATTGTTAACTGTATCCAGCTATAATTCCTTTGCCTTGGGGCTCTGGGTTGAGTAAATTATGGTGTCTCAATAAAAATATTCATCTTGAGCAAATGTTAACTGCATCCAGGTATAATTCCCATTGTCTTGGGACTATTGGTTGAGTAAAGGCTAGAGATGGTGTCTTGATAAAAATACTTATCTTAGGCTGATGTTAACTGCATCCAGCTGTCTTGTAGGAGGCCTTCTGGCAAAGAATTTAAGGGTAAGTGGAATAGTTCTGTTAACCAGCCTCGAACTCCTTCTTCATTAATTAGGCTGGTGTAGATGTAAATCTGTGTTATATTGTTTCCGGCCTAGGATGATGAATACTGGATCTTTTTGAATATTCTCATAGGCTTTTGTTTGTGCTTCCTTGATAGTGGCTATGCAACTCTTCCTGTTATTTCCTAATGAGGGCACAGCTCTGTAATTCAGTTTAATGGTTAAACTGAGTTTTAGAGTTACTGGTAGTATAGTTTCCAAACTCTGTGGTAGCTCTCAGACAAGCTGATTCTATTAACAGCTGCAAAATATCAAAGTATTAACAGTACCATGTTGTGCATGGATGGTATTCCTGTTAATGCTTTTAGTTCGCATTGAAGAGACCACATAAATAGCCCTATGTCACGATTTAGGGTTGATTAACAGGACTGAGAAAACTCCATAGCTCATTGCTTAGTAGGCTGTGCTCTATCTATGAATGAGTCAAGTTCTCTTCAAAATTAAGTCATGCCAAAAGTAACCTAAAACATCAAACACAAAAAACCATCCCCTTTATTAAAGGCTTTAGAAATGTCAGAGATAGCCCTAACCTCTCTACATTTATCTAATGCACAATAAAACCTATTGGTTATTAGTGTTAACAAATCAGCAGTAGAACAAGAAGGTCCAAATCCATATCTGATCATCAGATCAGATAGTAAGTTATTAGATTCAATATGAGAGATTAATTGCTGCCAGAATTTATAAAAATAGGATAACAGATGCCGCTTTCCAGCAGGCTGGAAAACAAGACTCTGATAAGCACTCGTTAAATAGTTTTGAAAGTATAGATGACAGCTTTAAAGAACACTTCTGCAAGACTATAATAGGTTGTCCGGACCACAAGCTGCAGTAGAATCTAAGCAGGAAATCACTTTAGATAGAGAAGCTGGAGTGATACAAATGTCAAGCAATGAATCAACCTGTTTGTCGACTATATCAGATAGGATGTGATTAGTGGAATCAAGAGATGAGATTGATAAAAAGTTCTTAGTAAAAAATTCAGCTTTGTCTCCAAGTGAGGTAAGAAAATCTGAACCATGCAAGAGAGGAGGAATAACAGATTTGCCTTTATTACAGACGCTGTTAAAGATTCTCCAGAAGTCTCTAAAGCCTAATTTTTTAGATGAATTATGAGATTTTGTGACCTGAGAATAGCAGGCTTTGGGGTTACACAAAACCTTTTTACAATGGTTTCTAGCATTAGTAAACTGACATTTGCTTTCTGTAGAATTCTTTTGGTGACAGATATGGAAGTTTTGAAATTGAAATTGTGCCAGCTCAATTAGAGGAAAACCATGGAGAAGAGTGAGTTTTGACTTGGAATCATCATGAAAAAATAAAAGAATCTATGCTAGTCTAAATCCAAGGAGTTACATAAGAACCACATTTGTTAGCAGGAAGACGAAAATTTTCTACCTTAGGGGCCATCAAAAAGAAAATCACTGAAAGAGTTCCAGTAAGATTGAAGGTAGTTGTAAGTAATACGATGATAATGAGATTAATGAGATAACAGTTATAGAGAGATCAAACCATGATCAGAAGCATGTAAGGGTGAACGTAGAAAAACTGAGCACTAACTTGGTTCAGAAATAAGACATAAGTCAAGTAAAGAAGGTAAATGATTCAGATTGTTTGGAAAAAAAGTTAAAAAGTTTATTATTTGTGTTAGAGATTGACAAAGGCAAAAGTTGTGGGCCTTGACACCTCCAGAGTCACTAACACTAGAGCCAAGTCATTCAGTGTGATGAGCATTAAAGAGAAAGAGCTTGGTTAATTTGATAGGAAATAACATTGAAAAGAGTGCAGTCTTGAGATGAAGGAGAGAGATATACAACAAAGAGAAAGTTGATAGTGAAGTGGTGCTAAACAAAAGCACATAAAAGAATAGTTTGTGGAATCAAACGTAGTTTCCTGAAAAACGGGTGAATTCTTGCAAATATAAATGCCCAGGTCAAGCATGTGAATATTAGAATATTTAGGAATTAAAGGAAGATAACCATCAACACTAAGGTCACAAGATGAGACAGCTGTACTCAAATTAGTCTCACAACAAGCATGTAGATCTGGTGAACTATGCAAGAAATAACACTCAATAGAAGAAAAGTTACTTCATAGGCCACAAATATTAGTGATTTAGAGAACTTGGTGATTTACAATCGTTTTTGAGTTTTGGTAGTTTTTGATACATTAGATATTTTTGAATTTGTTAAAGAACTTGATTCAAAGCACAGATGGTAATCACTATTTAATAGCCTAAGCGATTTAATAGCCTATATTTAATACCACACTATTTAATAGTCTAAGCGATTTCCTCTCTACTATTAATAAACCCTAGTCCATAACAAAGGGCTCCAAATGTGGCCTTGACAATGCATATTAAAAGTACAAACAAAGAAATCATCCATGCACAACATGGATGGTTCTTTGTTCTGATATTTTACAGCTGTTGATGGAATCAGCCTCTCTGAGAGCTACCACAGAATTTAGAAAACCTAACAACTAGCCGACCTGGAAACCATAAAACTGAGTTTTAGAGCTGTACCCTCATTAAGAGATAATAGATAATACTTTTTGTACCAATCAAGGAATTTTTAAGGAATCAATTAATTCGACTCCTAAAATCAGAACAGCTCGCTTCTTTTAAAAAATACCTAGTAAAATCAACAGAAATCAATTTTTTTTTTTTTTTTTTTTTTTTAAACATCTTCGCTTCCAACAAGGCTGCAAGCAGCCACTAATTAAAGTTGGAAGTTACTGTAAGAGAAAAGATGAAGATTGTAGAGCAAGATAACGATTGACGGACGATTTAAAAGATTGCAAATTATATGAATCAGGAAAGCAAGATGAAGGAAGCGAATTCCAAAGAGCTGATGTTCGAGGAAAAAAACTAGACGAATAAGCGTTTTTGGAGCACTTAGGAACAGTCACAGAAAAAGGATGACACTTAATTGAATGACGAGTAACACGAGAATGAATTTTAGTAGATGGCACAAGAGACGCTAGCTCTTTCGAGCAGTGCCCATTATAGTATTTGTAGAAAAGAGAAAGAGAAGCAACATTACGACGATGTGATAATGGTTGAAGGTTGGCTGCAAGAGCAGGTCCAACTATGTTTACAATGCGTTTTTGCACCTTGTCTAAAAGAGAAAGGGCATCATTAGAAGATCCGCCCCAGATATGGCAACAGTATTCCATACAAGGCCGGATTTGAGATTTATAGAGGTAGAGAATAGAATCCAGAGTAAGAAAGTGGCGAGCTCGATAAAGAGATGCAACCTTAGCAGATGCTAATTTTGCAACCGATTTGATATATGGTTTCCAAGAAAGATTGGAAGTAAGAGTTAATCCTAGAAGATGAAGAGTAGGTGACTCATCGAGTACATCACCGTTCATAAATATAGGAAGATCTAAATTATTGCGATAACCATTGGCTGAAAAAAAATTGAGTTTTATCTGAATTAAAGTTCACCAGCCACTGTGAGCCCCATGCTGTAGCAGAAGTGAGATCTTTTTCAAGCTCAAATGCCCCCTCCAGGCAATCAGAGGGTGTTGGTTTCTTATCACGACAAGAATAAATGGTAGTATCATCAGCAAACAATGCCACCTTAGATGTGAGAATATCTGGAAGATCGTTAATGTAAATTAAAAAGAGTATAGGGCCAAGGATAGAACCTTGAGGAACCCCTGAAGTTACAGAATAAGAAGAAGAGTGTTGTCCATCGAGGACAACTTTTATGCTACGATTGGAAAGGAAGGATTCAATGATCTTAAAGATGTTGCCGGATACACCATAAGAAGAAAGCTTATGGAGAAGACCAGCATGCCAAACTTTATCAAACGCTTTTGAAATGTCAAGAGCGATGGCCTTAACCTCTCCACCTTCATCTAATGCACGATAAAACCTGTCAGTTATTACTGTTAGCAAATCAGCTGTAGAATGAGAAGATCGAAATCCATATTGATGGTCAGAAAGTAAGTTATTAGATTCAAGATGAGAAATTAAGTGTTTGTTAATTAAAGATTCAAAAACCTTGCTTATGATAGGAAGAAGACTTATGGGACGGTAGTTAGACGAATCAGATCGCTCCCCAGAATTTTTGAAGATAGGGATAACAGATGCGGCTTTCCAGCAGGCTGGAAAACAAGACTCTGATTTTCTGAACTATTTTCTGTGAAAATTTAATTAATTCCTTACTGCACAGTGTCACACTACTTTTTTATATTTTTTAGAGAGAGCGTTTTGGTTATGCTTCATATTAATGAAAAAACTAATGTGCCTTGTTAAAAAAATGGATTCAAAGTAGGAAAAAACTATATTTTTGAAAAATTTTCAAAAAATCTTGAAATTTCAAACTCAAAAGTGAACAAAACATTTTTGGAAATTTTTTATTTTCCTAACAGGTTTTTTCTATATATTCGGATATCAACATATTGACTCAAGCAATTTGTAAGGTGTCCAGTGCTCTCAAGTTTTTAAAATGGATATGAGGGAGACTTAATTAAATTGCCCCACCACAGGATATTTGCCCCGTTAAATATCTTTACCATTTTAAAAAAAAGGTCCTCAAAATAGGCTTAGTAAATATATTTGAAATATTATCTTTTATTTCCATCATAGATACATTTTAACAATAACTATTTACATTTTGAATCTTCTTGGTTACACTCCCAAGTGACAGTCTTAACATTTCAATGACACTTACTAATATTATATCCAGTTGAAATTTAGTTGGGTTAAAACTTGCTAATAAGAGGGAATTTTCAATTTTTTTTATTTATGCGGGAGGGACATTAATTACTATATAGAATTTAGGAGACTTCAGCGAAATAAAGTAGACATGACAAGTCTAGGCTTCATTTCCACAGTTTTAGGAATTTCCCTGATTCTTACATAAAATGACTCTTAAGCTGAAGATTTTTTTTGAAGAACTTTCAAAGAAAAATTGATCACTAATATTTACTTGATTAAGATTAATTAGATTTATTTTAAGAAAAAGATAATAATATTTATAATAAATTTACCAAAATATCTTCCTGTGTACCCATCATCATGATTTTCATTCCTGGCTTTACCGAAAGTAAACATAATTTTGTATCATCAGTAAATGGCTTCCCTATAATTTAAGATAAATTTATCCAATGAAAATGACCCATTGTTGGAATGAAATTTGCAAATTTACATTTTCTAAAAATCATAAAGTTATATTTTGTAGTCAACAAAACTATTTCAACCCTGGCTTATATGATTGAAAAATTCACCTCTGTCTTTAATTCATATAATAATCATAGGATTGATAACAGTAAAAATAAAAATATACAAAATTATATATTAATAAAAAAATTGCATATAAACTAAGAAATGATTTTATTATATATAAAGCATCAGAATCCATTTTTATTGTGATAGTAAATCCAAAAAAGTCTAATATTATTATTGGTTGTATCTGTAGTGAAACGGTAATAAAAGTCTACTTTAATATTTTTCTTCTATGGATGATAAAATATTCAAAAAAAGTATTGTGACAAACCAAACAAAGAAGTATACATATACTGGGAAAAAATGCTATCAATTTATCAAGATAAAGCTAAAAATACAGAAGATTGCAAACTTCAAGTTTTATTTGTTCTATCCAGAGTGAAAGCTTTCAGAATAATACAAGATACTAAATCATATGATTACACAATCAAAATACTCGATAGCAAATATCAAAAACGATCAACAGTTATCATGATTTGCCATAAATTTTACTCTTTTAAGCAACAAGGAGAATCAATTGAAAGCTTTATAAACAACATGAAAAATTTGCAAGAAAATGTCCAACACAACCCCTAACAGCAGAACAACATAATAATTTACTAATGTGATGCTATTTACTAATATTGCTGTTATTTACTCACCTTCTATTCAACAATGACTCCTTGAGGCTACAGAAGCAGGGTGGCCACACTTTTTTTGTCTGAAAAATTAATATAATTTAGGAGATTTTTTAGGGTTTTTCAGGAGATTTACCGGAAATTTAATAAAAAAAAGTATAAAAATCTTAGGAGATTTTAGGAGGATTTCAAAAATAAAATATTTTCATTTTATCTAAAATATTTTCATTTTATTTAAAAAATGCAAGAATGCCTGGCTAAGATAAATAAGATAAAATTAGGGCCAGAACACTGTTATTTAAAATATTCTAACATCTCTACACGTACCATAATATCAACTTTAAACAAATCAATTTCATACTTGCATTAGAAATTTATTAAATTTAACATAGCACTAAATAGATGACTTTATGACTAAGTAACAAACAATAAATAATCAAAAATCATTAAAATACACAGCCAATTTCAAAAACTAAACTTTATATTTCATATTATCCAGTCATAAAAAGAAATAATCAAATCAAAAAAAAAAAAACAGTTGAAAAAAATTCAAATCTATATCTCAGCTTTCTTTTCAATAAGCACTTTTTTTGCTGCTGTAATTTTTTTCTAGTAAGTCCTGCTTTTCAGAGACAACCTTCTTTAGCACATTAGATTTTAGAACTGTTGACTCTTATCAATGTTTTCTGCTTTTCCACTTGCAATGCATACTCACCAGCATCATATCTGAGCTGAAGTATGGTACCTTCAAGGGTGTGATCTTTTATAAAAAATTTTCAGTTTAGTATCACGGTCAGTTTTTAAGGCCTTCAAGGACTTCTCTTTCTGACTGTCTAAAGTATAGATTTTGCACATCCTTGAAATGTCCCATAAGTTTAGTTGTCATAGCCAATTGGGATGATTTTATATTTTCACTGCACATGCGATCATGTTTTTTTCTCTGTGTAACAAGAGTATCAGTTAGCATATTATTTTCCAGAGGTTGGTCATTTATACTAAATCTACGCTATTAAGTCATTAAGTCCTTGAACCTTGAAGCAACTGTTTATTGAACCAAAAAAGAATCCAATATATCACTTTCTTTTTTGAACCCAAGAAATTTCTCCTTGTTCACTTTCACAACAGTAGTTAAAATTGTGAATACTGCAATTTGGCTTGATCAGCAGCTGAAGGTGATACCTTTTTATAAGCAACTAAATTCAGCAACAACTTGTCAATATAAAGTTTACACATCTCATGAGATTCCACCATGTACAAAGGTGATAATAAACATAATAAGTATCTGGCAAAATATGAGTTTAGCCCACTTTTTCAACCATTGGTTTGCATATTAACTAAAAATTGTTGAACTTCTGTTTTAAAATTATATATTGTGCATCAGTAACTTTTTTTCTAGATTTCAGTTGCTACAACTTATATTTTATTCCAAATCTAAGAACAATATTTGTGACCAACACTTAACTTTTGTATCAACTTTTAATAATTTCAAAGTTGTGGATGCTTCAGACAAAACTTCTTTTCTAATAAAATTTGATTAAATTTGATAAAAATAACCTCAGTAAATTCTCAAGTGTTTCCAGAAGAAAAGGTTTCATAGGATTGTCCATTTGGAAAACTAAAAAGAAATAATTTAACAACTTTGCAGTTTCCTTAAAAAATTGAAACTTTATAGGGACTAACACATCTTTGTGGCATGTGGAAAGGTATTCATAACTGGTATTTTGCTGGAGCATTTTATCTTCTTCTAAACCACTCATTCATTTATGAAAATTTATCATAATACCAACAGCGGGAGCTTTTCCCAAGAATTCAGAGTTGTAATATCTTGTTTTTACCATCTCTAATGATGAGTCTTAATGTCTAACATGCAAATCCATCTGAATCTTCCACTCATAGGCATATATTGTTTATATTTTCATTCATTAACCTGTATATTCAATGTGCTTGTGTCCAGATCTGCAACAGACATAACCTTCAAACACACATTACATATAACACTCAAAAATACATGTTTCTTTCATTAGCATGTATTTTCAATGTGTTTGTATTAATATCTGCAACAGATATAACCTTTAAACATACAGCAATCATCTAGATCATATTTAAAAAATTCTGAATATATTTTGCAAAAATCATTGTTAAACAACGAAGAATAATTTATTTTATAAATTTAGCATATAGCTGGTGGCTTTCTCAATTTTATGATAGGTGATGACTGAAAAAGTTAAAAAAAAACAAATATATTACAAAATTATATTTTTAGAAAAAAACTTTTTGGCAAAAAGGAATAGTTAAAAGAAAGATAATGCAGAAATAAAAAATCATCAAACATACTTAAAATAATAATACCTAATACCTAACTTAACCAAATAAAAAATTTTTATAAAATATTGTCTTTTAACCACTCTCAGAATTTAGCATTATATTTGACTGACATTTTTTATGCTGAAAATACAAAATTATTTTAGGTCAACCTAATTAAAATAAATTTTAGTATAACTTTGATGTTCAGAACTTAGACAAATAAAAAAAAAAAGCTTAATTTTATTTGAATAAAATTTTTAAATTATTAAAATATTACAAAAATATTAAATATACATTTGAGTAACTTATTTTCTCTCAGTATATAACAGTATTAACTCAAAGTCTGAACCATTTTATTAACTTTATTGTTGATTGGATGATAATAGTTTATGCATTATACTCAGGAAAAATAAATTAGGAAAATTTAGGAGTATTTGAGAAAATCATCTATACTTTAGGAGAAATTAGATCTTTTTAGGATGTTTTTCAAATATTAGGTCATTTTAGGATTTTTTAGGAGTCGTGGCCGCCCTGAGAAGATAAAATAGAAGCACTTTATAAAACAACCTATACAATGGAATTGGTTACCGAAGATGCTCTGAATTTGACAACAACCACGACAGCTAACACCACACTACCAACTTTTGCTGCAAGTAATAGTCTTACGAAATCTTATTGATACTGGTGCAGTAATGATCCACATCCGAAAATTAAATGCCAAGCACAAAATTTCACCTGCCCATATTGACAAAGTAGGTAACCACTAAACAACTGTCTGTCTTTCAAAGAAACAAAATAAAACCTACACTAAAGCAACAGTTGTTAAAGAATATAATAAAACTATAACGCAAAAATATCTACAGTCATAGTAGCAATCGACTCACCTGATAGGCTAATTAATATCACTATAAACAATAAAGATTTCCATTCAATTAAAAAAGAAAGTTTGATACCATCCAAGTAATTTAATTTTGATTTGATTTTTTAATACAAAACAATATTTATAAAATATTTTTTATAAGTTTAAACAGAATACCTAATACTAAAAGAAATCATTTTGTGAGATGCTACTATAAAAGTTGCTTATGTTACATAAAACAAAATTTTACTGAAAAAAATATTTTTAAATATATGCTTCATTTGATTCCTTCATTAATAAAAAAAAAACTATTAACACCCGATAGATAATTTCAAACTTATTTAAAGATAACTTATTCATTGCAATGATTTCACAAATGGCGGGAAAAGCTACAAGAAAATATTGAATGAAAAGAAAAAAACAAAGTACTGTTTATTGAGAAAATGTTCTTAGTTACGTACAAATTGCAATAAATGAATGAATTATAGATAAATTTTGTTGCACATTTGCGTTTTTTTTTTCCTATAATAGGATTCTTAAAATATAGTGAATATTTAGTGAAATTATTAGGTAATTAGCATATGCAGTTTTTAAAATGCAATTATTTGTCTTTAAAATTGTTAACAAAAAATGAATGAAAATTTTATTTTGTTATTACTTGAAATTGTTGTATAAAGAATTTTGTTATTATTTTAAATTGTAATACGAAGATTCATTTTTAAAGCATTTTCAAAAAAAATTGTGGATTTTAAGTCCAGAATTTTAATCCATAAGCCACTGCAAGCGTTAGGCTATTATAGAAGAGAGATCAGATTAAAAATTGGCTGCTTGTTTTAAGCAATCAAAGTGAAGATTTTTTGTCAAGACAAAAGTATAAAGTTAATTCGTCAGCTAATAGAGCCACTTTATACGTAAAATTTTCATGAAGATCAATATTGTAGATAAGAAACAATACAGGAGCAAAGATAGAACCTTGTGGTATCCTTAAAGTTACTTGAAATAAAGAAGACTGTAGGCTTTCAAGAATAACTTTAATACTGCAGTTAGAAAAAAATAATTCAGTAATCTCAAAACTATTATATAAAGGAACTAATAACAGAGTGATTACTAATTGTAGGATAGTTGGAGGGGTCAAAGTGTTTTCTAGAGTTTTGAAAAATTGGAACCACTTATTTAACACTTTTAAAAAATTTAGCAAAATTGAAGAGAGTTATGGAGAACAGTTTTTTAAGACTATGATGGAAATCTTGTCTAAAGCACAAACTGTAGAAGTGTTTCATTAAGAATTAACTTTAGTATTGGAAGCCAGAGTGATTTGGATGTTAAACAATGAGTTAAACTGTTTAACTGGCAGGAAGAGTATGGTCATTAGATTCAAGAGTCAAATTAGAGTAAGATTTCTTTGCAAATAACTCTGATTTACTTACAGCTTGGATTTCGAACAAACAACAAAATGCGGTAGTGGTGCAGTGGTAAAGCGCTCGCTTCATAAGCTAGAGATTCCGAGTTTGATCTCCACCTCGATCTTGGTAGTACCGCGCTCAACTTGTTTCTTCGCGCAGCGGCCTTGTAGGTCAAGGTTCGTGTTTCGGAGTTATAGAGTTGAGAGAGGGTTATAACCACTATTAAGTAGCCTCCTCGTCTGTAGTGGCCTCCTCAGCTGTAGTGGCCTTCTTGGCCTTGAGGAGGTGAATAACAACAAAATCAACAACAACAAAAAAACTACTCATCATCATTTGAACCTCTAAATTTGACTGAAAACATTAAGAAAACATTTGAAGGAGAAATGTTTAGATGTAGCATTTTTTATTAACCTCCGAAAAGCCTTTAATACTGCTGATTCTGTGATCCTACTTAAAAAAAATATCTTACTGTAGGATCAGAGTGGTGCAAAACTTATTGTTTAACCATTCCTTACCAATAGGAAACTGTAATTAGTGTAAATAATTGTATTATATATAAACTATTATTGTGTTGCATCTAAAGGAATGTTGTGGGTGTGTCATATATTATATTGTATATAACGCTTATGTTTATTATACCTTTGGGGGTATGAGCAAATGTGTATATATTGAGTAAATATATTCACAAAGAGAATGTCATCGCAGTACGATGGCTTGGGTGAATTTTTAGGATGGATACAGAAATTGGAACTGGTAGCAAAATTTTAAAAAGTTGGCAAGTTGCATGTGGTGCTCTACTTATTTCTTTCTGGTGGGGCGTTTATCAAGGTCTAAGTAATGAGATAAAAGGAGACTAAAATGAAGTGAAAAAGGCTGAGCAAGCTTATATCATCTCAAAAGCGAAGAGTGGATAAGGTATGCATATATTCTCGGATCACCTGATGAAGCTAGAAAACAGCTGCAAACTGCAAGCTCAATATCAACCATGTTACTGTACCAGGTCACTGAAAAATCGAGAAGTTTGGTAATCTTACGTCGCAAAAAATTGTGTTTTGTTAGTTGGGTAAATCGTGTTGCCATTAGTCCAAGACAGGTTTCTCAAGGACGGGAACAAAAAAGACTATAACATGCTACTGTTTCAGTGAGGATGGACATTGCTATAAAAAGTGTACAAACTCAAAAAACATGTAAGGGAGGCCCCCCTTTTTTTGTGCAAGAGGCTTTCCAAAAAATTTAAAACCGTTAACTCTCTGCGTATGCGTCAATGGAAGAAAAAAAAAGGGTTGTTGGACACTGGATGCTCCAAATCAATTTTAAGTTGCGATATTGTAAACATAAAAAATGTCAAACCAGCAAGAGAAAAGGTTGTCATGATGAATGGGAAGTCAGTTGAAGTAAAACACCAGATTGTTGTTGATCTTTCTATAAATGGTAACATTATTGGTTTGGAACGCCTGGTTGCTTACATTGTTCCTAAATATCAAATACTACTTGGTATGAAAGCAATATGACTGCTTAGAGGTGTCCAAGTTAGGATAGACTGCAGTCTCTCAAGAAAAAATGAATGAAGTATTCTCCCCTATTATTCAAGAACTGATTGATTAAGACTTAGTAGCAGTATTCAAAAATGACAGTTAGATCATGTCTTGGAAGTGGTTGCTAAAAACACCAACTTTGACAACAAAACTTTTAAATTATCATATCTCTGAAAGCGAGAAAAGTGAGTGCGCAATGGAATATGGAGGTTTAAGTTAAGTTATCCTGCTACTGGTAACCCATACATTCTGCTTCATATCCTGCTGCTTTGTAGGATACGCCTTTTTAGGCAAAGGCTAGGAGATGCCAACTCCGACTCAAAACACCCCCTGCCTTGGGGCTCTTGGTTGAGTAAAGGCTACAAATGGTGCCTCTATAAAAATACTCATCTTGGGCAGATCTTAAATGCATCCGGCTAGTTTTGTAGAAGGCCTCCAAGGCAAAGACTTAGGGGATAAACAAATTCTATCTTTTGACCAGCCTCACATCCCTTCTTCATCTATTAGGCTGGCACAGATGTATTTTTAATACATTGTTTCCTGTTTAGGATATTGAATCTTCGTGATTCATTTCTTTCTCATTTGACACATCAAGTAAAGTCACGAAGTCACGAAGTGACTTCGTCACTTTGCTTGTGTCTCTGTTTTTAAGACTGGGCAATCATTCTATTATCTCTTGATGAGGGTACACATGGATGGTGTCCCTGTTTGTACTATTGGTGTGCACTGCCAAGGCCACATTTGGAACTCTTTGTTACAGCCCAGGGCTTATTAATAGTAATGAGGCAATTGTTTTGGCTATTAACAGTCTATAGAGTACTAACTATGCCTTGAGTCAAGTTCTTTAACAAATTTAAAAATGAATAAAGTACCAAAAACTACAAAACGCAAAAAACCATCATCACCACCAAGTTCTCTAAACCTTCACTAATATTCATGGTCTTTGAAGTAAGTTTTCTTCTGTTGAGTCTTATCTCTTGCAAAGTTCACCAGACCTACTTGGTCTTTGTGAGACTAATTTGAGTTCAGCTGTCGCATCTTGTGATCTTAGTGTTGATGGTTGTCTTCCTTTATTTCGTAAAGACTCCAATAACAACATGCTTGGTCTGGGCATTTACATTCGTAAGAATTCACCCATTTGTAAGAAAACTAGGTTTGCATTCACAGACTATTGTTTTATGTGCTTTAATTTAGCACCACTTCACTCTATTGCCTTTCTCTTTGTTCTATATCTCTCTCCTTCATCTCAAGATTGCACTCTTTTTGATGTTATTTTTGATTATATTGAACAAGCCCTCTTTCTTTATCCATCAGCCAATATTGTTGTTGTTGGTGACTTTAATGCCCATCACACTGAATGGCTTGGCACTAGTGTCAGAGACTATGTAGGCATCACAGTTTGATATCTCTAAAACTATTATCTCAGTCTTCTTCATCATTTGATTCCCCCTATCATCGTACCTCTTACATCTACTTTAAAGCTGACTAGGACTCTTTCCGTGATTTTCTTCATGATGGTCCTTGGGTCAAAATCTTTCGTCTACCTGTTAACAAATGTGCTTTTCACATAACTTCGTGGATTCAGGCTGGCATGGAATCTTTTATTGCCTCTCGACAATTCCAGGTCAAGTCTCACTCTTCTCCATGGTTTTCCTCACATTGTGCTGCTGCAATTGCCAATCAAAACCATTAATTCCATATCTATCAGCAAAATAATTCTCCAGAAAACAGACGTCTGTTTATTACTGCTAGAAACCATTGTTAAAAGGTTTTATCTAACACCAAAGTCTGCTATTCTCAGGTCATGAAATCTCGTATTTCATCACAAAAATTAGGCTCTTATGACTTTTGGAGAATCTTTAATAGTATCAATAATAAGGGCAAATTTGAAATTCCACCTCTCTTGTATGGTTCAGACTTCACCTAAAGACAAAGCTGAATTGTTTGCTAAGAACTTTTTATCAATCTCATCTACTGATTCTACTACTTGCGTTCTACCTGATATAGCTGTCAAACAGGTTGATCCATTGCTTGACATTCGTATCACTCCAGCTTCTGTATCTTAAGTGATTTCCTGCTTAGACTCTTCTACAGCTTGTGGCCCGGACAATATACCTGTTATAGTCTTACAGAAGTGTTATACGGAGCTGTCATCTATACCTTTAAAACTATTTAAGAAGTGCTTATCAGAGTCTTGTTTTCCAGTCTACTGGAAAATGGCATTTGGTATCCCTACTTTAAAAATTCTGGAGAACAATCTGTTTCATCTAACTACCATCCCATTAGTCTTCTTCCTATCATAAGCAAGGTTTTTGAATCTTTAATTAACAAACACTCAATCTCTCATCTAGAATCTAATAACTTACTATCTGATCATCAATACGGATTTCGATCTTCTCGTTCTACAGCTGATTTGCTAACAGTAATAACTGATAGGTTTTATCATGCATTAGATAAAGGCGGAGAGGTTAAGGTCATCGCTCTTGACATTTTTAAAGCTTTTGATAAAGTTTAGCATGCTGGTCTTCTCTGTAGGCTTTCTTCTTACAATATATCTGGCAACATCTTTAAGATTATTGAATCCTTTCTTTCCAGTCATAGTATAAAAGTTGTCCTCAATGAACAGCACCCTTCTTCTTATTCTGTATCTTCAGGGGTTCCTCAAAGTTCAATCCTTGGCCCTATACTCTTTTTAATTTATATTAACGATCTTCCAGATATTCTGACATCTAAGGTGGCATTGTTGGCTTATGATATTATCATTTATTCTTGTCATGATAAGAAGCCAACACTCTCTGATTGCTTGGAGGGGGCATTTGAGCTTGTAAAAGATCTCACTTCTGCTACAGCATAAGGCTCACAGTGGCTGGTGAACTTTAATTCAGATAAACTCAATTTTTTCCAGCTAATCGCTATTGCAATAATTTAGATCTTCCTATATTTATGAATAGTAATGTACTTGATGAGTCATCTACCCTTCATTTTCTAGGATAAGCTCTCACTTCTGATCTTTCTTGGAAACCATATATCAAATCCGTTGCAAAATTAGCATCTCCTAAGGTTGCATCTCTTTATCGAGCTCAACACTTACTTACTCTGGATTCTATTCTCCATCTCTATAAATCTCAAATCATGCCTTGTATGGAATATTGTTGCCATATCTGGGGCGGATCTTCTAATAATGCCCTTTCTCTTTTAGACAAAGTGCAAAAACGCATTGTAAACATAGTTGGACATGCTCTTGCAGCCAACCATTATCACTTGTCGTAATGTTGTTTATCATTCTCTTTTCTACAAATACTATAATGGGAACTTTCTCTTTTCTACAAATACTATAATGGGAACTGCTCTACAGAGCTAGCGTCTCTTGTGCAATCTCCTAAAATTCATTTTCGTGTTACTTGTCATTCAAATAAGTCTCATCCTTTTTCTGTGACTGTTCTTAAGTGCTCTAAAAACTCATATTCCTCTAGCTTTTTTCCTTGAACATCAGTTCTTTGGAATATGCTTCCTTTATCTTGCTTTCCTGATTCATATAACTTGCAAGTCGTCTGCCAATGGTTAAGTCATCTGTCAATCATTATCTTACTCTAAAATCTTCATCTTTTCTCTTCCAGTAACTTCCAACTCTAATTAGTGGTTACTTGCAGCCTTGTTGGAAGCGAAGATGTTTAAAAATAAATAAATGAAAATAAGAGAATGGATAACACAGAGATGACTAAAATCATTTAAAGACAGATGTAATGGCATCATTCAGTTAATGGCAGTAATTTAATGAAACAAATTTAAAAAACATCCGGTGGTGGACTATTGTGAGCAGAATTAATTTGTATCCAGTCATACTACAGATGACATTGTTTGCAGTGCCAAACTTTGCAGCTGGAGAAAGTTGGAAGAAAATCTTATTTTAACTTTTTCCAGCAATTCACAGTTCCGACATAAAATTTATGTGTGCGCAGAAATGGAAGTAAAAACATAAACAAACATTATTTTAACAGTGATTTGTTAGATTTTTACAAAGCAAAACTAAGATCAAGCAATATTATTAAACCAGTGCCATTAGCCTTATACAAGTATTGCATAAAACTAATGGCACTTATAATTGCTATTAGTCTTAAACAATATTAGAGCCTGTCTAATCCAATTTAAATAACGTATTAAGAAACAAATGAAAAAGAAGTACCTCAAAACATTGACTCTTGGATTTGTAAAAAATTCAACTACTTTTTTTTGTTCGCTATATATATATATAAATATATATATATATATATATATATATATATATATATATATATATATATATATATATATATATATATATATATATATATATATATGTATATACATACATACATACATATATATATATATATTTATATATATATATATATATATATATATATATATATATATATATATATATACATGGTAAAAATAAGGTTTAATATTTTTATGTTTTTATTTAGTTATTCTTTTAAAAACATTTCAAATGATGAAATTTTGTAAAACTGTTTTTTTTTACTAGTTAAAACATGAAACTATTTCATTCAGGATATGCTAAAAAATTATGAAAAAAATAATTTTTGAATATTCTGATGTAAAAATAAAAAAAAAAAGTCAAACAAGTTATTTCAAACAGTTATAACTGTTCTGTATTACTTTGTGTTATGTTAAAAGATAAATAATTAGTATGTTAAAAAGCAGGCAAAATATGCATGTACTACAAAAGACTTGAACATTTTCTGGGTTTTCAGCATTCTTTGGATATTTGTAAACTTTTGCAATAAGAACTGTTACATAATAAACACAATTTCTTTTTTGTATAATCACACATTTTGCTTAATTGATTGATAAACTAGCTTGTCATACTTTAAAGTAGGACAAACTTGTTTATCATACAACGGCCAAGGCACAGCGGTTAGAGCGCTTGCTATAGAAGCAGGAGATCCAGGTTCGAAATGAACTCTGGACATATTTTTGCGTCATGGTAAGGAAGGAGGAGTGAACTTCCTAGTTAAATGCACTTCTGCGGTGCTCTGTGACAAGACTGTTAGGTCTTCTTGGGGCACCTAAATAACAAAATTAAAAAAAAAAAAGAAAAAAAGTTGTTTAAAGTAGTGCATACTTCCTTTTATACTTCCACGCCAACTTCCTGATTTTTTTTGAAAAAGACGGCAGTTTATATATATATATATATATATATATATATATATATATATATATATATATATATATATATATATATATATATATATATATATATATATGTATATATATATATATATGTATATATATATATATATATACATATGGATATATATATATATATATATATATATCCATAAATATATCCATATATATATATATATATATATATATATATATATATCCATAAATATATCCATATTTTTATATATATATGGATATATATATATATATATATGGATATATATATATATATATATATATATATATATATGTATATATATATATATATATATATATATATATATATATATATATATATATATATATATATATATATATATATATATATATATATATATATATATATATATATATATATATATATATATATAATATCAGGGCTCGAATTAACGTAAAAAAATCTAATTGCGATTTTTTTGTTACTCATAACCCCTCCTCCACTCCCGCCGGAGGGGAGGGGGCATGATTTATTTTAACTTATTTATAATAACATATATAATAAGTCTCATTTTTGCATAAGATGTCATAACATTTACGTTCAGCGGTTGTAAAGTAGCCTTAGTTATAATTTACATTTTTCTATTATTATACTGCATTAAATTTAACGGCTGTATTTTTGGAAAATCAATGAACTTGATATAATCTTCTTTTAATTAATTATTTCATTTTCTATTTTATTTACATATTTTAAACTGTTTAAAACACCCAGAATATTTAATTTTCTATAAACTTTTAACAGTAAAAAAAATTATTTAAAACTCTTACAAAATAATCTATAAATTTGAAACAGTTATAAAAAACTATTAAAAATGACGAAAACATAATCGCGATAAAATGTTAAAACTTAACATTTTCACGAAAACCCACACAATCACAAACAAGAATGATAATTACATTCTTATTAAGTAAGTTTCCTTATCTAAGTAACCTTATCAAATTCCTATGATATTTTTATCTATTGCTTTTTTATTCTATGTATTTTTTAATAAAAGTTAGCATTCACTTTTTTTATTTAATAAAATAAAGCGAAAGAAAAAAATGTGTCTAAATAATAGAATCTTTTACGAACTAATACTTTTTTGATTGCTAATAGAAAAAGTATTAGATCGTAATCATAAATATTTTGATCATTTTGTAATCATTTCACTAGTTTAATGCTTAGAATATTAAATTTTCGTCCTTGCTTTCACTTTCTTCCAAATCCGATATTGTAACTGTCGCTAGATCAATGACTGTTTTTCCTGACTTTCATTTTCTTTTTTCCAGATAACGATGAAAATTTGCTGACAATCGTCTAACTTTATCATTATACCATTCGTCCATAGCAGTATCAAGTTCAAATTTGTCAATCTCAGGACCTTCTTCACTTATCCGAAGTAGAGATTTTAAGAGATCTTGTATAAAGTCATAAAAAATGACTGGAGAAGACAACTTCTCCAGTCATTTTTTATGCGATTTATACATGAAAACATTTGTT
The DNA here is from genome assembly GCF_038396675.1 of Hydra vulgaris. Taxonomy (NCBI): domain Eukaryota; kingdom Metazoa; phylum Cnidaria; class Hydrozoa; order Anthoathecata; family Hydridae; genus Hydra; species Hydra vulgaris. The sequence goes on from NC_088922.1 coordinate 8,818,322, forward strand.
CTACTTTCGCATTAACTTTAGCAAACTTTAAAGTTTTTTTTTAATAACTATTTAGAGTCTATATTGCCTTCCACTATTCTTCGCAAAATAAACAAATATCATTAAATTTGTTCATAATGAATGAGCTAAATCGGAATAAAGCCCTTGAGAATTCAAGTTAAGAAAGTGACTTTTCAATCAATTAACTTTTATTTCTTTTTTCAATCAAAATCTTTTATTTCTTCTTTCGAATAGGTATTTAATCGTTTGTTTTTTATAAATTTTTCCTTCCTTAAACAATCGGTCATTTTCCTGCATTTGAACATTTTTGCTAATTGATTTTGTAAATCTTTTATTTTTCTTTCTTTTACTTTATGCTCCGCTTTAAAAAAAAAATTATCATTAAAGAAGTCACTGCAGTTTTATTCTGTAAAAGAACACTAAATATTCGCGAATAGAGTATTAATCTTCTAAAATAAAAAAAGAATAATCACGAAAAAAAGAAAGATCGCAAAAAAATAAATTTTAAGAAAAAACTAATCGCGAAGGTGCGAAAAGTAATCGTGATACGCTTAATTAGAGCCCTGAATATATAAAACAGAGTTTCCATTTAAAGTTTCTAAGTGAAAACTTTGTTGCCAAAACTCGAAACGCTTTTGGTCTTCTAATAACATATTTAACTAATATCCTTAAAATAGCGATTTCTTTTGTTTTCTTTAGCTTTTTATTTTTCATTGTCACTTGTCAAGTCATTTGAGCTGCACCTTTCCAACAAGAGGAAACTGTGTAGCAGATGAAATGCTCAGAACATTCAGTAATAATATTTAAGTCTTTATCTTACATAATTTGAGAGTATTTTGGAATGCAATCTAAATAGTTGTTGTGATTTGTAATTTCTTTATCTGAAATAAAGCCTCTGTAAGCTTTAGAAATTATTTAAAGAAATAATTGATGAATTTGGAGCTACAGATACTAATGTTTTTAAAGTGTTGTGATGTTTATATTCACTCTATGTTAGTTTCTGTAAGTCTTTTTAGTTCAATAAAAATTTTTGGTTTAATAAAAAAAATCTGTTATATCTGAAACTTAGTGCAAATCTAAATAATTTCTTAAATCTGTTTGGCATTGTCTGTGTTACAACATCTTTACTTGGAACAAAAACCATGTACTTTAAAAATGAACTAGAGGTTTTCACCTTTCAGCAAGATCAGTTGTCAGTAATTCAAGTCTTAGTTTCATTAGCATCAGGCTTGGTCGGGAAGTGGGAGCGATCGCTCTCAAGTACTGACCATGGAAATAATATTTAGTTGCGAAAAACTGGCCAGATTATTTAGTCATGTTGAGAACATTTCATAAAATAACATAAAAGCGCAAATAAGATTAATTGGACCGCTGAGAGACAATTACAAAAAAATAAAATAAACTAGGAAAAGAAAATAACTTTTAACGCGTAAAAACTTAAAACTATATAAATTACGTTTAGGACAAATATTTTCGAAATATCGCTCTTTTATAATTTTTTTTTATAAAATAAAGCGACATTTTTTATATAAAGTAACATCTTAAGATTGCTTAATAAGGAAACAAATGTTCTTTTATTTATCAAAAAGTATAATATAGTTTTTATTTATATACTTGTGTCTTATTTCCAGTGCTGAATTAAGGAGGGTTGGGGGTTAGAGAAGGCTATAGCCCCCCTTCCCTACCATTAGCATTACATAAGCCTTTTTTGGCTTAGATTTTACTACTTCGCTAACCTTCAGGCTTATGTTTATATAGTAGGAGACATAACTCAAATAATTGGAAAATTATTTGAGTTATGTCCCCTTGACATGTGCCCTTTTTCCCCTGTGGTCTTCAAATGAAATAATTAAATCATTGAGTTACTGCAGAAATTAAATTAACTAGATAAAAATCAACTAAAAAGGTTGAAAATACTTCATGAAGAGGAAGCGGAACTGCTTCACAATACAGCTGATAATGTTTAGTGAGTGGGCTTTTTTAATTTTAATTAGTATTTAAAACAGAAAAAAGTAACTTTAAGTATAACGAGTTTGTAAGAATGGCAACTGAAGCGAAAATAATTATAGTTAGTAAACCAATATCTAAGAACTTAAAAACTTTTCTTTATATCTAATAACTTTCTATATATACATATATATATAAAAAGTTATATAATAACTTTCTATATATATATATACATTTGTGCCCTGTCGTGACTACAAGTGCGGTGTGGTCACGACAGGACACAAATGTATATATAGAGAGAAAGTTATATAATAACTTTTTATATATATACACATTTGTGTTCTGTCGAGACCACAGGCGTGGTGATTGTTCATCCGCGAGTTACTTTGTATAAATGTTTGTGTTTAGTAACCAGAAACTTCTTGTATGTTTATTTCATAATTAGTTTTATTTATTTTGATGGTCAATAATTTCATTGAAAACGCAATTATTATTGAAAGTCGTTTTGTTTACTAAATAAATTGTAAATTTTGCTTTAAGAGATTAGATAAGAATAAAAAACAGATACACAAAATTACATTTACATAAAAAATACATACTTTTTAAATAAAAAATAAGAATATGCTAATAAAACCTATAATATATAATAAAATTTCAAAATTTTGACAATTTAAAAATATATATTCAAAACATTTATTTTTGTAAACAAATAATAATAGTTTGAAAGATTTACGGCTTTGCAGGTGTGGCTCCGAGAATGAGCCATAGTATTAAAGTAATAGTTTGTTTGATAAAATATTCTTAAAACAATTTATGCTAGATATCTCAAAACTTAACAAATATTGAATAATACAATTTTTTAAACATTTCAACAGAATACTCTAGAACTTTATTTCGCATAGTCAGCATATCTTTTGAACCAATAGAATTAGTTTGATCATAGATTTGGCGGGTTTTAAATGTTTGCGAATATTCTTTTTATTCTCCTGCACCAAGATGTTTTGAGAACATTCAAGTTTATGCATGTTTCCATGTATGTCTGTAAAACAAAAATTTTTTGTTTTACAGACATACATGTTTCACTGTACATAAACTTAAATGTTCTCAAAACGACTAAAAAATCTGGCTAGTTTTTCACAACTAAATATTATTTCCGTGGTCAGTACTCGAGAGCTATTGCTCTCGCTTCCCGACCAAGTCTGCAGTATCATTAAAAATTCATCTTTGCTGCATAACTTTCAATATGGTCTGTTAAGTTTAAGTTTTTCTTTAAAATTCAAAAAACTGCAGATGTTTTTTTAACACCACCCCATCTTCTTTTAATTAATGATGATATTGCACTATGTAACTCATGAAACGCACTTACAGATGTAAGGCCAGTATAAAAGTCACAAAACATAATAAATATTAAGTCAATTGAAATAACATGATTTGCTTGCATTATGTTTATATACACATTTTGTCTGGTTACATAGTATTAACTGATGTGGTTGAGGTTAATTTATTATATAAATCTATATTTTTTTCAATTTTATGTTAAAGTTCTTTTTTCAAGTTATCAACTTCCTTTTTAAATTCTTGATACTCTATTTTATATTTTATCGTTTAACATTAAATTATATAATATATATAAATTATAAACATAACCTGATGGATCACCATTAGAAAAAGGTGTATTATTTACATTTAATAATATGTCTTTGAGCATTGTAGTCTAAGTTTAACGAAGGATATCAATTTTCAAACTATAGTGATCTGTAAGGAAAATCGTCTGAACATACTCTTATTTTATATTTTATGGTAAATAATTTACCATGACGCAATAATGTAGGAGTTGAAAGGTTAATTAGTTTTCTCCGTTTTTCTCTGAGCTGTGGTTTGTTTATATATTGATATATATATATATATATATATATATATATATATATATATATATATATATAAATATATATATATATATATATATATATATATATATATATAAATATATATATATATATATATATATGTATATATATATATATATATATATATATATATATATATATATATATATATATATATATATATATATATATATATATATATATATATATATATATGTATATATGTATATATATATATATATATATATATATATATATATATATATATATATACATATTGACAAAAAATTATGGTAATATCAAGTTGTGGAATATGAAGGGCAGCATTACAGTGTAACAAGATTGGGTTTTGATTTGAATTTGGCACCCAGAATAATGACCAAAATCTTAAAAAAGGTATTGTCTTTAGACAAAGTGGTCGAGTCTGGGATGGATTCATTTAATGATGGCATTATCATCAATACTAACATAGTGTCATGTTGCAGGGTTCAAGAGCTCTTGAAAAAATATGGCTTGGATTGAAATTGCCGGAAAAACTTGTTAGTGGTCATGTGCTTGGATTGCGTGACAACATACTCAAAGCTCCTGAATGAAAAATGACAGAACGGCAAATCTTTTCTTGGAGCAGTCAGCTGATCACACATTTTCTGATAACAAACTGGCTGCGCTTTCGTGCAGCTATCTGAAAAGGGTGTCAAGTAGTTGTAGATGGGACCCTTTGGTGAATGAACGTGTTGTCAAATTAGTAAGCAGTTTAAAGGAAAGACTTACAAAGGAAGATCCTGTTCATGGGTCATAGAACATCAAAAACACTTCTGAAGCAACAGTGTGGTACAATGCAAGCAGTTTCGCTGTTGGCATAGTTTTGGAAGTGGCTGGGAAAATAGTAGAATACTGTTCATGGCTGAGGAAACAAGACAATACGGTTCACATTAATTTCACAGAATTAGAAGCCGTTTATAAAAAGGACTTAATCAAGGAACAAAATTCTGTGATTCTGCTACTGTTGTCAGCTAGTTGAACTCCATAATTATTGGCAAAAACCCACAACTCTTGTCCATCGCCGGTTGTTGTTAATTGAAGACCTTGTGAAAGAGTATGTTTACAAAAAAAAATTTTTCTGGTAAAGTCAGCAGAAAACAAAGCTGACACTCTTACAAGGGTACCACAAAACAAACTGCATTCAAACCATTCTGCAATGACAGCATATGTTGTACTGCCTGATGTAAAGTTGCTTCAAAACCCATATCACTTGGGAGTCAATCAAACCCTGATAATCTGATAAAATCTCCTCAAAATCTGATAAAACAGACATACCCAAAGGAGAAAGCTTGTAGAAAAGTCATCGAATCAGTTGTAAAAAGTTGTGAAAGATGTTTATCAGTGGATCCTGCGCCAATTAGATGGGAAGGAAATCTTGAAGTTGGAAAGAGCTGGCACCCTTAAGGTATTGATGTAACTCACTATAAATCAGAGATTTATTTCACTGTTATTGACTGAGGCAAAAGGAGCAAGTTTGCAATTTGGAGAAACCAATAAATGAGAAAGAAACAACAGTGTGCTTCCATTTAGATAAAATATTCAGAAAAATGGAAATTCCCCAGAATGGGGAATGTCCATCAAACTCGATCACACTCGAGTACTAACCACAAAAATAATATTTAGTTGCGACAACTTGGCCACATTTATTAGATGTTTTAAGAACATTTAATGTATTTTTAAAATTTTGTTTTGCGGATATACATGGAAATATAAAAAAACTTAAATGTTCTTAAAATATCATGGTGCAGATTAAAGAATATTTGAAAACACTAAAAACCCGCAAAATCTACAAAAATGCAAAATAACATTCTAGAGTATTCTGTCTTAAAGATTGTATTATTTAAGTTTTCATTGAAATTTCTAGCGTTAATAGTAATAAGAATATGTTATCAAGCGATTATTTTAATTTAATATATATTATCTTAATTTAATTTTTATTATTTTAATTTAATTTATTATTTTAATTTAAATTATTATTTTAATTTAATTTTTTATTTTAATTTAAATTATTATTTTAATTTAATTTATTATTTTAATTTAATTTAATATTTTAATACTATTGCTCATTCACAGAGATACATCTGCAAAGCCGTAAACATTTTAAACTACTAATTGTTTACAAAAATAGAAGTTTTGAATATACTTTTTAAATTATCAAAGGTTTGTAAAGCTTATTATATTTAATAGATTTTAGTTGTATATTATTACTTTTTAATTTAAAAAGCATGTTTTTTTTTAAGTAAATGTAATTTGATGTATGTGCTTTTTAGGTTATTGTATTTTTTTTTAAAGCAATTTGTATGATTGATTTTGTAAACAAAGACTTATAACAACAACTGCGTTTTCAATGAAACTATTAATAGTTATAAAAGTTAATAAAACCAACTATGAATAAATGTACAAGAATAAACTTTTCAAACTAGGCAAAGCATGAAATAGTCATTAAAAAGTATTAATTTTATTATTTATTAAAAGAAATTATATTATACTCTTTGATAAATAGAAGAAAATTTGTTTCTGTATTAAACAATCATTAATAGTAAGTTGTTATTTTATATTTAAAATGTCGCATAATTTTATAAAAACAATCATAAAAAAGGGAAGTTAAGAAAACATTAGTTCTAGACGTAATTTATTTTGTTTCAAGTTGTTATTTTGCGTTAAAAATTATTTACCTTTTGATGTACGTACAGGGGTCCTTTTTTTTACCAATTACTCTTTGCTTCATGCAAATTTTAATACAAAAATTGAGCAAAATATATGTTTGCTATTCTAAACTGCCCATTTTTTTCAAAAACGACCCCATTTTTTTCAAAAACGACCCCATTTATGGTGAGAAAACTCCCCTACATAGTAAGTTTACTCCCCTACATAGTAAGTGACGGGGTTGATATTTGACCGGGGCCGGGACTAGGTTCGATAAAACATAGCCGGGGCCAGGTTTGTGACTGGGGCTGCATAAACATTTATACATCCTAAAGTATATTATTTTTATTAAAAATTCATGTTATATTTTGTACATTTATGCATATATAAACATCATTATGATCAACATATCATCATAATCAGCATTATCATGATGATGATGATTATGATTATCATGATGATGAAGATGATAATGATGATCATCATCATCATTATCATCATCACGATCAACATCATCAACAGCATAAAAGAGGAAAGCTAAAGCCTGATGATGATGACCATGATCATCATCAACATCTTTATGATGATGATCATCATTATCATCATCATCATCAGGCTTTAGCCTTCCTCTTTTATGCTGATTCTCTAATATAAACAATCTAGAGCATTTAACCAACGCTCATTCATACAATATATAAGGCACTTTATTCAATTTTCTTACTTCAACCACTACCATTTTCTACTGAAGCTACTACCTCTCTACATGCTGATACCAAAATTACTTTATTCTTTTCTGACAAACCTTGTTCGATACAACGTTTTTTTTAATCTGTAAAAGATTATGCCTCCTTTTCTTGTCTTGCTAGAGTCACACCACACATCCATCTGATCATCTTCACTTTCGGCAAATACTACACCATATAAATACTAGAGTTTATGTAACAATGCAAGAATATTGTATGCCAGCATCTATCATTATAAACAGCAAACATATATGTTAATATCCGTATTATGCATGCATCTTGGAAGCTTTTATTCTTTCTGGAATAAAAGTTTGGGAGCTTTAATTACTTCTTTTCAATTTTAAGTCAAGCTCATTTTATTTTAAGTCAAGCTTTAGTCAAGTCATTCTACTCCACATTTTTCACCATCTTGAGCTTTATTAAACATTAATAATTTTTTTCATCTTTTTTACAAGACATCTCTTTTAAGAACAAATATTATTATTGCCATGTCCTTTCATTATTGCAAGAAGCCAATGTAAAAAAGTCATGTTTGATGTTAAGCTCTGTTATTCTTATGAGTCTGATTTTTACCTTTTCCCCAGAATAAAGCAGAGTTATATGCAAAGAAATCTAACTCTAATTTGACTCTTGATTATAATGGCCATACTCTTCCTGACAGTTAAACAGATTAACCCATTGTTAAACATCCAAATCACTCTGGCTTCCAATGCTATAGTTAGTTCTTAATTAAAAACTTCTACAGTTTGTGCTTTAGACAAGATTTCCATCATAGTCTTAAAAAACCGTTATCCAGAACTCTCTTCAATTTTGCTAAATTTTTTTAAAGTGCTAAATAAGTGGTTCCAATTTTTCAAAACCCTAGAAAACACTTTGACCTCTCCAACTACCCTACAATTAGCCATCACTCTGTTATTAGTTCCTTTATCTAAAGGTTTTAAGATTATTAAATTATTTCTTTCTAACTGCAGTATTAAAGTTATTCTTGAAAGCCTACAGTCTTTTTTATTTCAAGTAACTTTAAGGGTATCACAAGGTTATATCTTTGCTCCTGTATTGTTTCTAATCTACAATAATGATTTTTATGAAATCTAAAGTGGCTCTATTTGCTAAAGCTCTATTTGCTGACGACTCAACTTTATACTCTTGTCTTGACTAAAAATCTTCACTATTTAATTGCTTAGAACAAGCAGCCAATTTTTAATCTGATCTCTCTTCTGTAACAGTCTAAGTCTTGCAGCGACTTATGGATTAAAATTCTGGACTTAAAATTTTAAAATTTCTAAAATTTTTGTTAGACAACAAAACTTATTTATCACAAATAAATATTGCAATATTGTTGGCATCACTATATTGACAAATAATAACCCTCTTACTCTCAGACAAAGTCTAAAGGCACATTGTAAATGTAATTAAATCGGCTTTATCTGCCAAGCTTGACTCTCCCATTGTTGTAAGGTTACACTTCTTTCATTTCCCTACAAATGCTATCATGGTCAATGCTCAAATGAGCTATTATCTCTATTACGATAAACCAAAACTGATTCTTGTTTGGCTTTTTATTCAACAAAAGGCATCCTTATACTGTATATGTCCCTTCATGCTAAAAATTTTTTTGCTATTCTAGTTTTTTCCTTGAACATCAATAAAACCTTATAACTCTTACCCATCTTCATATTTTCTTGTTTATACAACTTACAACTTTTTAAGTCTTCGGTTACATACTTAAGGGGACTCTTACCCATCTTCATATTTACTTACTTCATACATTACCTAGTATTTTAACTTATCAGTTATAAATTGTCTAAGGATCCTTCTAAAAAAGGCTGTTAGAATATTTAAATTTCTGCCATATAATTCTAACACAAATACATTCTTAAGGGGACTCTTACCCATCTTCATATTTTCTTGTTTATACAACTTACAACTTTTTAAGTCTTCGGTTATACATTACCTAGTATTTTAACTTATTCTCTATTTTATAGTAACTCCTAACTTAATAGTGGGAGCTTGTAATCTTGTTGGAAATAAATTTAAGAGTTTAAAAATATATAAATGTATGCCAATATTTAATAAATAGTAAATGTAAGAATAAAATTATTATATATAAGGTATATGATGGTATTTGCAAATGTGTATATATTAAGTAAAGATTATATATTAAGTATATATTAAGTAATGTGTATATATTAAGTAAAGACAAAAAAAGAAAAAAATCAAATATAGACTTCAATTATGTACAATTAACTTAAATAATGTACAAGGAGGAGTTCCTAAGAGATCTGTTCTTGACCCACTACTTTATCTTATTTATATTAATTATCTATCTAAACTTTTAAAATTCTGTAGAGTACAAGACTTTGCTAACAATACAAAAATTCTTTACTTAAGCAAATTTATCCAAAAAAATTAATAAATTCGTCAACTACAACTGTAAAAAAATTCTGAATTTTAACCAATTAAAACAAATTTAGTTTTAACTGGTTAAACGCCAACAAAATTTCCTTTAATACAAAAAAGGCCGATCTGATAATATTTAAAAGCAAGCAAAAAATGTACAAAAAATGACATGCAAATCAAAATTAAATTAAATGGGAAATTATATTTGAAGCTTTATTGTAAGGAGTTTAAAAACTCTAAAAATTATACTGGTTTGAGAATGAGATTTTAACATGGATTACTTATAATAATATCTCATCTAAATTAAAAAACAGCATTGCTATTTTATCTAAAATAAGACACCCCGTAGAAGAAAAAACCTGTTCATATATTTATTCCCTTTTATTTCATTTTCATTTAACATATAGCCTTATGGCCTGGGGTCAAACCTATCAGTTATAAATTGTCTAAGGATCCTTCTAAAAAAGGCTGTTAGAATATTTAAATTTCTGCCATATAATTCTAACACAGATACATACTTAAGGGGACTCTTAATTAATATTATTTATGGTATATAAAAAATTGAAAATTAATAAAAAAAACTTCTATGAATATTTAAAGAATAATGTACTCTGTGTAATTAGGTAAAGAGCCACTTTATGAGATATTTAAATAGAGGTCACCAATATATTTGAAGCCATAATACAATATCTTATGGGGAAATGTTCCTTTATTAGCTCAGCAATTAAAGATTGGAATTGTCTACTAACTCAATTAAATAATATTTTTTAAGAATGAAATGAAAACTTTTTATGAATTTATTTGTATCTCTCCAAATATACATGTTTCCTTTCTTTTTTTTTTTTGATTTCTAAATACACATGTTTAAAACCAAACTAAAAAACTATTTATTGAACCTTAAAACTTGCACATAAAAATAATAACATATGTAAGAGTAATGTATCTATATATGTTTGTTTGTTAGTTTGTTCGCGGCATAGCTCTGCTGTAAGAGAGTGAATCATCAAGAATATTGAGTACATTACAAAGTTTATTTATTTAAACAAAACCTAAATAAAACTAAATATAATGTTGTTGTTGTTGAGGTTAAGGTTAACTGAGGATTAACCAACTTTTAGCTTCAGATTGAAAAACAGTAAATTTAATAAAGCATAATTTATTATGTGATGATTAAAATTTTATAAGAAACGCTTTAAAAATTGTATCGAAAGAACTATCTACCTTTAAAGTTAATACCAAGAAGCTTTTGATGAATTGGGTTAACCTTCGTTTTTTCATATATAATCTCTTTTAGTCGAAGTACTGTTATCTGCTCTGAAATGTCTTCAAGCAGATATTCTTTGCCATTCCATTTGATTATTAGATTCATTGTTAACAGAGCCAACCATAAACTTAAGAAAATAACTATTATTATTTTTTAAATTTAATTTTATTTTAACTTTTTTTTAAAGGTATTTAATTTTACCGGGAAAATGTTAGGAGCACTGATAGCACGTGATAACTTTCGTTTTAACGAAAACGAAATTATTGTACGCCATTACGATATCAAAACACGAACTGATTCTTTGTCGTTGTCGTTGTCAGAGGCTTTTTTTTTTGAATAGCGACGTAACGAAATCAAAACGCTAACTAGGTAAATTACCTACGTATATTACCAAAATTCAATTCGTCCGTACACTAACACGCGGTCCGCACATTTATGTCGAGAAAAAAATTAAAAATTCTCAGCTTGATAAAGTATCAACAAGTGTTCTACATCTTAATATGTATACTTTTTCTGGCTAGATTTTTAAAACGCTTTAATTGTACTGTGCTTCTGCTTTATGCCTTATAATAATTTTAAATCAAAAGATTCGAATGGTCTACTCAAATACTATCGTTTAACAAGATCAGAAAGTGTACAAAAAACCTATATAAAGTTGTTTAAAAAAAGTTTACAAAATAAGAGATAAAATACAAACAATTTGCCAGACATTATTATTACATTTGAACAATAAGGAAAAACATGCAAAATAACTGACTAGCTATAATAAAACTTGAATCAATCATAAAAAAAAATGATATGCTGAAGCAAAAATACAATTCAGCAAAGAGAAAATTATCGTTATAAAAATTATAAAAGCAACCCTTCATATTAGTCTGGTCGCTATATGTAAAAAAAAAAGGAAAACTAAACAATTTGATTGGACATTCTAATTTTTGTATAGACTTGTTCCATATAACTTAAGAAATTTAAAAATTTTTACGTGCCGCTCGGAAACTGCTTATAACTTTAGTTAGGGACAAAAATAGTTGCAACTTTTTGAAAAGATTTTAAGTATAAAGTATTCGCCATGTTTATATAAATCGAAAAGCATTAATTTAGTTTTTACAAATTATTGACAGAGGGTTAATAATTTGTAAAATTAAACGTTTTAAATATAATTACTAAAATTTATGTAATTAAAATTTCATAAACATTATTTAAAAACAAATTTGTTTATAATTGCTGCTTAATGTTGTATTAAAATTATGTTTACGCTAAAAAATGTTTACTTTTTAAAACCTGTTTACTAACAAAATGTGTTTCATTTATTTTATTTATTATTGTTAAAGTAAATAATGACGAGTAGCAAAAAAACGCAGCACCTTAATCTAGCTCCTAAAAAAGAAATTAAAAATGCTTGCATACTTCATCAAGGAGAAGTTGGTCATAATAATAACAATCTGCGTGGTTTTACTGAAAATGCGCTTGCGAAAGTGAAGAATGCATGGTAAGTCACAACTTAAATGTCCAACTCAATTTATTTCTTAATATATGCCTAAAACGATGGTACAGAAAAAACAATAAATAGCATGGATTTGATAATAATATTTTTTTTACTTTAGTCAAATTTGAAATGATTTTAAAATCATAAACATTCTACCTGATACGTGCCCAACAACTCTCTTATTTCATTAAAGATGTTACGATGAGAATGTGAATATAAAGGTATTAAACATTCTACAATATCGGAAAAATAGAGCCGAAAAAGAGAGTGTAGGCATGGATGATGCATCCTCATCTGAGCGCAGAATCTCAGCTCGGAAAAGAGATAGATCAGGTAAATTAAAAAACCCTTGGGTGGGAAATGCAAAACAAAGAAAATTACCCTCAGTTTTCACGTTTTTTAAATTGGTTTTCACGTTTTTTTATTGTTTTATGAACTACTTCAAACTTAAAGTAATTCCCTTGTTTCAGGAAAAATTAATGTGGATAAAGAATGCTGCATTTGCTATCGCAAAAAGACTAATAAAGATAGGAACGGATGTGAAACGCTTACAAAATGCGCAACGGAAAGTGCAGCAAACATGTTGAAAGAAAACACTGTAAGTAAAGCTGACATCCCTTGACTCATGGCTAGTATATCGGGCACAGAATGGCAAACAATAATTTCCTTAAAGTTATATTATCACTGGTTTTGTTACGTACAACTATAAAAGACCCCTGTTTAACTACCTAATTACACCTAAGGATACTAGAAGATATCCACACTATTAGCTATCTTCCTGCTATTAACTCATCGCCTACAAACTTGAGCACAGTGCTTGAAGTTCTGCTCCAGTCAAAAGCTAAAGCCGAGAATCTTGGAAACTGACGTTGCAATGGATCAAGCTATATATGCTAAAGCGATGGAAATCCTGATGAACCCTAATCATATTGATCTTAAAAGATTTATTGTCCTCCAAATGGGTGCATTTCAAACATCTTATATTTTTCTAGGTGTTATTGGCAAAAGATTTAATGATGCTGGATTACAAGACTGGATAACTGAAGCTGATATAGCCGGTGGGTGGTTTCTTTGCCGTTTGAATCACATCTCTTTCTCACCTGAGTTCGTTAACTGTTTAAAGGAGGTAAATTAGTTTGCCTTAATATGCTTCATGTCTGTGATTTTTTTTACTTTTATTCACCTCCTCAAGGCCGAGAAGACCACTACAGTCGGGGAGGCTACTTTTTGTAGTTACAACCCTCTCTCAACTCTATAACTCCGAAACACAAACCTCGACGAACAAGGCCGCAGTGCGGAGAAACATGTTGAGCGCGGTACTACCAGGGACGTGGTGGGGATCAAACTCAGAACTTCTCGCTTATGAAGCGAGTGCTCTACCACTACATCACTACCGCATTCAGTTTATATAGTTCATTCAATTTAATGATGATTTTAAAACTACACTTTGATTATTTCTAGACGAATTATGACAATTTGAAATCCTTATTTGATTATGATTTCCTCAAAACTTTAGATGATTACTCAAATATGTTAAATGATATCAAAAATTCCGGACCAACTTCCACTCTTTGGTTTTCCTTTATTGAAGTATTAAATTTTTTTTGGACTCTTCATTTTGGAGGCAACACACCAAATGTTACCGTAGTTTTTTGCAAACGGTCGTCCGAATTATTCTCGCTTTTTAACTTTCTATTGGACTGAAATGATGCAAACTCCTAAAACTTTGGAGTACTAGCTTGCATTAACTGTTGATAAATACGCATCCAAGTATTTATCAACAGTTTATGCAAGCTTGTACTCCAAAATATTTTATTTGGATTTCAACAAGTTTTAGTTTTAAAAATAGCTTCAAATTAAATCTTTATAATTTATTATCTTTTTGACAGGGATGGAAACTTCTCCGTAAGAAGAACGAGCGGTACGTTAAACAAAGTTCCATCTGACCAATGGATTGAACAAACTATAAATCGTGATCAGAAATGCCATGAAGGAAGAAAAGGTTATACAACATCTGAAGGAACTGATCAACTTGAGGTTGAATGAATGCTCATTCCACCTGCTCCAGAAGATGTTTTGTAGTTAATTTCCTGCGCATGTAAAAAGTCAAAATGTGAAACACGGGTTTGTCTTTGTCGATGACACTGATTAAATTGTTCGGAATTGTGCAACTATTCATCTTGTGAAAACACAAATGATTGGGACGATACTTTAACAGAATATTATTCGACTGATTCCGATGCAATTTCAGGATTTACTGAAACTGATTAAATATCTATTTATGATATATATATATATATATATATATATATATATATATATATATATATACATATATATATATATATATATATATATATATATATATATATATATATATATATATATATATATATATATGTATATATATATGTATATATATGTATATATATATATGAACAGGGGCTCATAAAGACTTCATGATGTCCGGGGTAGATCCTTTAAAATTTACTGAATTCCTCTACCTTAGCATCACTAAAATAAAAATAATAAAAATAATAAAATACTTCTAGTATTTTTGTCCATTAATGATGCCCCATAAACGTGCTGCCTGGGGGAAACTGACCCGGATCGCCTATACACTGTGCGCCCCTGTATATGTGTATGTATACATACATATACTGTTTATGCCCCTGTATGTATGTATATATATATATATATATATATATATATATATATATATATAATATATATATATATATATATATATATATGTATATGTATATATATATATTTATATATATATATATATATATATATATATATATATATATATATATATATATATATATATATATATATATATGTATATGTATATTTGAAAAAACAATTGGCGTGACGTCATCAGTACCAAGTAAGGGCCCAAATTTGACCCTTTAAGCACTTTTAGAACTGCTCGTAAGTTTTTTTCAAGATGCTGTTATTTATTATAAGGTTTTCTTAAGAGGTTATCTAACATTTAACGTAAATCTGAATTTTTTACTTTAATAAAAAAATTAGCGTGACGTCATCAGTACCAAATAAGGACCCAAATTTGACCCTTTAAGCTCTTTCAGAATGGCGCGTAACGTTTTTCTTACTCAAGACATCAACCTTAAACTATTTAATTAGTTTTTGTAATGTCCACTTTATTTCCAAGAAAAAATTACATGTAGCGTCCAGACTATATATACAAGTTCAAAAATAAAATTTCAAAATGTTAAAATTGCTTTTATCTCAAAATAATTACAATGAAAATAAACCTCATGTTTTTTATAAATTTTCTTAATGGTTTTAACATAAAAACACCAGATTGCCAAATTTAACTTTTGACATAACAAAATTAGATTGCAAAACTTGATTTCAGGATAATTTCAGTTTTTTATTTTCTTTCAATCATATATTAATTTTACTGTTTCTTCAACAATTACTAATAAAGTGTTATTTTATTTAATTTAAAAATGTTTGATGTATTAGTCTCAAGCAGGTATGATTAAAAAACGTAAAGTTTTCATCTGTACACTCAATCTGTAGCTGGCATTGAACATAACATTGAGGAAAATTTCCTACTTGTTGATCATGGCTCAACACAATCAAAACAATCTTGAGTTTTCTAGTCTCACAAACTTCTTGATGGACCTAATGTATCAGGGCTACAACCATATTTATTGTTAATAAGGCTAATAAAATATAGTCATTTTTTAACGTTTGCCTTAGAAAGAAGTTTTCAAATAAATAATCTTTTAAAATATTTTCTAAATGGTGCCTGGTGTTGATATCCTATTTAAAAAAATATTCCAATATAATATAAAACTTTACAAGTTTCCCAAAAAAACCAAGTAAATTAGATAGTCAACCAGCTGTAATTTTATGTTTTCTGTAATCATGCCACTTTTTTGTATTTTGTTCAATGCTTATGTAATTAATACCACATTGTTTTGGAGTCATGTAATTAAAACCAAAAAGTCAATATTAACAATACCATTATTAAAAAACTCTCTATTAATGAGAAATATGCTCTGCTTTTTAGTGTTTGTACATCAGTATTTTCAGTGTTATTTAGGATGACTAAACTTTTAGTACTATCTTTAAGTGTTATTTTTTCCTCAAGTATTATAATCATTTAAATCTTCTGTGAGTTTATGGATATAGAACTCAATGTTTTCAATTTTAGTGTTATCTACGTAAAGTATAATCGTATAGAATTAAATATGGCTCATGGAGCTTGAGGGACCGCTCCATAACCCAATTCCTCCCAGACACTAATACTCTCAGATACCAAATAAACACTATATCTCCTCCGTTAATTGTTTATGAAATCCCCTTCCCCCTATCCACTCGGATTCATATTTTTTAAAAGTTTCCATTTCCCTTTGTTTAAGTTTTCACTTCATCTACGTTGCACCAGGTGTGGGGGGCTGCCAACGCATCTCCTCCCCTATGGAACCACCATATTTGCATGATTTGAAATGTTTTTTTTTTTGTAGCTATGATACCTGGTGATAGCATCCCTTTATAGAAATAAGAACGCAACTTCTTTAGTAATTTTATTTAAAATAATTTAGTGATTTTCAGATTAGAATCAGCACTACCGTCAGCGTACCATATAGCATCAGCCTTAACAATGGTCTTTTTTTTATATATGCCGATTTTTAGCCAATATTGAGGATTACAAATATCATTCACATATGGCTAAAGATATTTTTCTACAGTCAAATAATGGATTTAATGGAACTTTAATTAATCTGCCTTAAAGAAACTATTTAGTTATTTAAACTATTCATTAGGTTGCAAATTGAAAAGAAAACCAAGAGCTTTATAATTAAAGACAATTTTTTTAATTAAATATAACAATAAATATTAAATATAACATATGTATATATATATATATATATATATATATATATATATATATATATATATATATATATATATATATATATATATATATACATATATATGTATATATATATATATACAAGTAAAGTTTATACAAATTCTGAACCACTGAGACGTTCATGTTCTCACGAAAGGTTTAACTTACGAATACCATTTCTTTGCACTAATTTTTTAATAACTTCTTGAGTATCTGGAATTGTCTTTATGTGTATACATCAATGCTACACCATTCAAACAATCTCCAGACATAGTTGATCTTGACCAGGTTTTCAATCTGCGAAGATTTGAAATAGATCTTTCACAAGAACATGTAGTCAGAGGTGAAGTTGCTAATAACTACAAGCAAACAAAAATATTGGCAAAAGTTTTTAGAGTACCAGACACATTGTTTGGAATGGGATAATTAGTGGTAGTCCAGTATACCTCCCAAAGATGACACTCTGCTTCTAAAGCTAATAGATTTGGCAAATCTTCAAAAAAAAAATCTGAAAAAATTTTAAAGCTCTCCCTCCACTTATTTTTTTCTGATGGACCATTTAACAAAGAAATTATTTTATCACGGATAATACTCAAGCCGTGGAACAAAGTCAAATTGTCATTGCCAATCCTATCAGAAAGAGCAAAATCTAAGTGATCAAAGTGATGGTTTAAACGCGTTTAAAATATTCTGATGTATTCTCTGTTGGATGATTATCGCGGTGGATTTGCCTCCCAACCGCTCCTCATCGACATTCATCAACCCCAATTTGTTCAGCCATAACTTTGGCATCAAGATAACGCTTATCATAAAAACTATTAATTTTGTTTTTAAAAGCCATAATTTTATTATTCAAACAGATAAGATCTATACAAGTTTGAATATCTAAACTGCTAGATTGTAGTATCTTAGTAACTACATGTGCTTCATCAAAAACAGCTCTACTCACAACCAAAGAAACAATAAATTCAAAGGTAGTAATCAATTTAAATAAAGATGTAGCTTGTATGGGAGTCTGCCCTAAATTTATTTCTGTCATTGCTTATAGCTTCAAAGGAATAAACTATATGGAACATACAACTCCTAAAATGTGTTTAACCCATCTATTCTTTCAAGCCACCTAGTTCGACAAACATCTCTCAGGTTTTTTTGGTTTTTTTATCTGGACAGTGTTCTGAAATCATTGTCTTGATGATAGAATTTATTTTAATAGAAAGATTAAAATAATAAAAAACCTCTTTTATGTGGTTCATTGCATTACAGAGAAATCGAACTTCGCAAGAATTACACACAGCTAGTTTCAATCGATGCTAAAACAATGAGTTTATAAAACCTTGTTGTTTAACTTTTAATATTCGAGCAGCAACTCTCTTTTTTGTTCCAGCTACAGCTCCAGCACTGTCATAACCTTGGCCTCGACAATTAGTAATATCTAAACATAGGGATCCAATGGTGTCTAAAATGTTAACAGATATAATTTCCCCATCTAAACCATTGTTGTTGGGTATGAATTTAACAAAGTCTTTAACAATGTTATTACCACTGTCAACATAACGCAACTCTATTTGTAACTTGTTTGAAACATCAATGGCTTCATCTGATAAAATAGAAAAAAATTGGCAGTCTTTATATTGGAAACAATTTTATCAGAAATTATCTCACCACAAGAAAATATTATTTTATTCTGCATAATTTTTGAAAGATATAATGCATTTTTCTTGTGTTTTTTTAGATGATTTTCTAATTCAGTATCACCGCCTCTAACATGATAATTAAGAATTTCCATGAAGTTTCCAACATTACAAGAGGTACTATATTGTTCAACTTCTGGGTGATACTGAGAGTCATCATTATGACCTCTTAGAGCAAGTCCTAGACGGCCACACAAAATAATAGTATCAATTATCAGCCCAAGTTTTTTTTATTTTCAGATATCTCTGCAAGGGTGTTTTGATCTATGATATCATAAATAGGTTTTGTATCACCAGTAGCTTGTCTCATAACATCATTAAAAAGACTCTGCGTTTGAGAATACAAACCATTTATATTTGGATCACAATGGCGTTTTAAGGCTGGGAAAACATCATTAAAATTTTTCAGTGGTTTTTTAAACAACACTGAAACCTTGTAATTCTTTGTTGGAAAATCATCTCCAAATAATATACATGGCAAGCAAAATCCATCATTTAATTTTTTAGAATAGCAATGCCAAGAAAGTATCTCCAGCCATTTCATTGAAAACTTTCTATTGTTTAGAAAATTTAAAGAATTATCTGGGATAAACACGTTCTTTACTAAATAAAGAATTTTTTAACGAAACAGCATTTTGTTACATTATATGTATTACTTTGTTTCTTGTTGGCTTCAACTCGTTACCCCTTGGTTTTATTAATCTGCTATATGCAGAAAAAAACAATCAAGTCCAAATTCAGGATAATGACAAAAAATTTGTGAACTGACGATAGATGAAAGACCTGAGATACACGTAAAAAATGACCATTGATTTTCAAAGCAATTATTAATTGCTTCGAACCAAACACATTCTTTATTTTTAGTGATATCTTGATCAACAACAGTTTTAGACGACATCATCTTTAAAATGTTATCATAAGAAAAAAAATTATATTTACCACTGGTTATTATATCATTAAATATTGGATGTTTCGAATAAAAATCAGCATTAACACACAATTCCATTGAGGTGAGAACCCTTAAAATATCAACTAATGAATTATTTCCTACAATAACTAATGATACTAAGATGTTGAGACAGTTACCAGATGAAGTTGATCTAAGATGAATTTAAGTGTGTGACTTTATTATTACGGATTTCTTTAAAACCTCTGATTAAATGTAAATAAATTTGTATGTTCTATTTACATTAAGTTATTTAATCTGTAGCATAAGCAAATAATAACTTACCGAATAAGTACAATTTATTCGATTTTGCATTTTTGCTTAAGTATGCTTCTGCGCAGTTATTTCGCTTTAGATGAACTTGATTAATTAATAAATGCAAGTTTTCTTCAGTTAAAAAACACAGAGAATCAAATTCAAGGGACAACTTCTTGTTAATCTCCTCGAGAGTAACTATATTGCTTCTCTCTAAAGCAATTCGTGCATTATCAAAAATATTAGACATCTTAATTAAGAAATTCAAAAAAAGCAAAATCCCTAACCTAATCGGAGAAATTTAATTTCCAGACTTCTTATGTCTAAATTATAAGCTAATCAACCTAGTTTTAATTTAGCAACCATATTTTCTTTATTTCCAGACTTTTTAAGCCTCAGATTAGACAAAATTTTGTTTCGCCTTATGCGTGAAAAAGCCATTCCGCCTAATCATAGTTTCTAACAGTACGCTCAATTCCGCGGTTTGCAACCTTGTTGTTTGCCAACTTTGTGCAACCGTAAAGAATAAAAAATTCTAAAGTTTCAACAATGTAAAGTAAGGTACACTCTAATTATAATACTGTAATTCTCCTTAGGCGGCCGCCTAATCCGCCGTACTGTAGATCCGTCACTGCACTCTGCAATTGTTCTGTGAAAGGTAGAGCCTAATTCTTTTCTTTATTAGTTTTCATTCTAGTTATTATTTTATCATATTGTATTTTAAAAAACACAAAAGCAAAAGTAAACAACCCAAAAAAAAGGTTATGACGTTTTCAGTTGCAAATTTTCGATATAGGGATTTCTTGATAAACTGTGCAACAACTTTATTGACTAAGTATATAATGAAAACACAATTACACAAGTAAACATTAGGAAAGGTTGTATAATGATTTAAACAATAACAAAAGATAAAGTATTCTACAACGAGTAAATGATAAAAGACAACAAAAATGATACCTTTTTTACTAAAATACTTTTAAAGCGTCAACATGTTTATTCTATTATGAATAACACCAAAAATTATGATACTCATGTACTTACAGAATCTTAAAAGTTGATGAAGCCATAAACCCTCATCTAAACAAGAAGGAAACATGAGAAATGTTTGCGAAACGATTTAAACAATAATCAAAAGACTAAGTATTATACAATATATAAATAATAAAAGGATAACATACCAACTGTACTCAATGTAGATAAAGTTAAAGATAAAAAAAAAAATACATAGTTTTAGTCAACAAATCTATACACAGTTGTTTAAAAAAATAACTGTTTTCAAACTTACCAACCATGGCAGATTGTGACAAAGCTAAAGGTAAAAAAACTAGCCAAAGGGTAATTCCGCATCAAATCACCCAAAATTTAGAAAATTTTGAACCATGGGTCTACAAATTTTTTAAAAACGTCTTTGGCTGTTGCATCTTAAAAAGAAAAGTTAACATATAAAATTTTAGCTAAAAATGTTGAGAGGTTGACAAGATACTGCAATTTTAATACTGACCTGGTTTCCTAAAATGACCCGGTTTTCATAACACTCTGAAAAAACATTTTTCTTAAAATAATAAGAAATAAAAATGGCAAAAACATGAAAATAAACATATATAATGTTTTTTTTGATGCTGAATTCAATAAATGTACTTAAAATGCTAAAATATAAAAGAAACATGCTTAAAAATTAACAAAACAACTAGTTTCTATAAAACAACTTTGGGGCACAATATCTCAAAACACCCCCATCAAAAAAATTTTTTTTTGCTGTTAATATTTTCAGCTGTTTATAATCTTACTAGGCACAAAAAATCTAACTGGAAAAATAAGCTATTTTAAAAAACTTTCAAATAGAATTCTGTAAAATATTATATTTAGTTAAAAGACTCCTTAAAAAAAAAAGATGTTATTGGAACTTTAAGCAACGAAGAAAAAATAGCTATATCATTACGCTGTAGCATTGAACTATCAAACTTAACAACATTATGTGAAAAACATGCTACAAGTTATTTGAAAATGTATCCTATATGGCAGAAAGCATGCTGTGATCCATTCAAAAAACATACAAAGAAAATTACAAGTAAGTAAAAATGGAATTTAAGTATTTTAATATATATATTTTTTTAATTTGTGTTTTCCAAAACATAAACAATGTTTTAAACAATTGTGCAGATAAGCAATATACAACTATACATACAATTATACTATATACAAAATACATAAAGCTATATGCAATTATATATACAATTCAATTACTTTTAGAAAATCTTAGAGTAGTTACGATAAATGAGTCAAGACATGATGAGAAGTAGCTTAAATATTGCTCCTGGGAAAAAACTTTGCAAACCCTGTAAGCAAAAGATTGCAAAAAAAGCAGATCTTAAAGAAGAGAAGCAAAGTCAAGGTGAACAAGATGAAGATTTTCTAATATCATCATTCAAAAAAAAAAGACAGGAGATCAATGAAGAACTTAAAAATTTTAATATATCTCCTCTAAAATCTCATTCAAAGTCATCAAAACATATACTCTCAGAAGGAAAGCGAAAAGTTGCGCGCATCAAAGAAATGGTAAGTAACCTTACTAGAAAAACTGAAAGTTAATTCAATGTTCCCTCAAAACTGTGTTATGAACCAAATGACATTAAAAAGAAGGATGAAAACTTTGATGAAATTACGAGCTTGATAAAAGAAAAAATTCTATGTTCTGACAAAAGAACAATTGTTCAACTTCTAACACTGGCACCCCCAAGTTGGTCAATATTGGAAGTACAAAATAACTTTGCAGTTACAGAATACCAAGCAAAATAGGCTAGACAACTTTTTAATAAAAAATGATTGTTGGCTATCTCACCTTTGTATAAAGGGAAAGTCTTTTAAATTACACAAAAAGAAATAGAAGATTCTGTTAAACTTTTTTATGATTCAAGTGATTTATGTAGAACTATGCCTGGAAAAAAAGATTATGTTAGCATTCAAAAGAACGTCCAAAAACAAAAAAAACTGCTTTTGTGTAATTTAAAGGAACTATATTCATTATACAAAGAAAACAATCCAGAAATACAAATAAGTTACTCAAAATTTGCTTCACTTAGACCAAAGTGGTGCATTTTGCCAGGTGCAAGTGGTACACATTCTGTTTGTGTTTGTTCTTATCACCAAAATGCCATATTGCTAGTAGATGCTTTAAATATTGGACTAAAGTATAAGGACTTACTTTCAAAAACCGTTTGCTCAGTAGAAAACAAAGAATGCGTGCTTGCACAGTGTGATGATTGTCCTGGTAAAGAACCCCTCACCAAATATTTGTATGAGATTTTTGGAGAATACGAAGATGATTTTGAGATACACTACAAGCAATGGCAAACTACTGACCGTGCAACACTATTAAGTTTAACAGCTGATGTTACAACGTTTGTTGAACTAATAGCATCTTGTTTTGAAAAGCTACAAGCTCATTCTTTTATTGCTCACTCTCAATCACATTACCTTAACCAACTGAAACAATATATGGATCAGTCAAACATTATCATTATTGGCGACTTTGCTGAAAATTATGCTTTTGTTGTCCAAGATGAAATACAGAGCTTTCATTGGAACAACCAACAATGTTCTTTACATCCATTAGTCATATACTATAAAGATGATAAAGGTGAATTGAAACATATTTCTTACTGTTTTATATCAGATGACGTTATACATGATGTAACTTATGTGTAAAAAATATTCCAACTAATCATACAAATATTAAAAATAAAATTTTCCAATCTGTCTAAATTACATTTATTCACTGATGGTTGCGCAGGACAGTACAAAAATTGTAAAAGCTTTTACAATCTATGTCAACTAGAGAGCGAATTTTGCCTTAAAATTGAATGGAACGTTTTTGCCACGTCCCACAGAAAGTAACCATGCGATGGGATAGGTGGTACTGTAAAAAGATTAACAGCACAAGAAAGTTTAAAACGACCGTACAGAAACCAAATTCTCACATCAGAAGCTATGTATGAGTTTTGTATTGATAAAATCAAAGTTGTTAACTTCATTTACATAAAGGGATTGGACTTACAATTGCAACGTGAAGAGCAAAAAGAAAGGTACACTGGTGTAACAACTCTACCTGGTACTCGTAGCTTTCATCAATTTATACATCTTGGAGATAACAAAGTTGGGGCAAAGAGGTGTAGTACAGACACTAATTATACAATAATCCACAATCTTAAAAAGAAACAAGACATATCTCAACTTGATACTGTCACTTTAGGTTGTTATGTCGCTGTAGTCTGTGATGATAAGTGGTGGATCGGCATTGTAACTAAAACCAACTTAGAAGAAATTGATGCTTAAGTTAAGTTTCTTCATCCAAATGGTCCATCAATCTGTTTTAACTGGCCTGAAAGAGACGACTACTGTTTTATTCCAAACACCAACATATTGAAAAAACTATCTGTTCCACAAGCTTGCTCTAGTTCTGGTAGAAACTATGTGTTTGAAAATGCTGAAACAGAGGAAGTAAAAGTAAAATGGGAGCAATATTGTAAACTATTACAAACACAGTCAAAATAACTTTCATCTTTGATACCTTTACAAATCTTGTATATTTAGGTAACTTTTTAAATTACGATTAACTTTATTTTATTTACAAATATTTTTTGGGAACTTCTTGAAAAAGTAATACATCTTTGAAATTAAAGTTCCGTATGTTTTAGTTGTTTTTCCAGTTAGATTTTTTGTGCCTAGTAAAATTATAAACAGCTGAAAATATTAACAGCAAAAAAAAAATTTTTTTGATGGGGGTGTTTTGAGATATTGGGCTCCAAAGTTGGTTTATAGAAACTAGTTGTTTTGTTAATTTTTATGCATGTTCTTTTTATATTTGAGCATTTTAAGTACATTTATTGAATTCAGCATCAAAAAAACATTATATATGTTCATTTTCATGTTTTTGCCATTTTTATTTCTTATTATTTTAAGGAAAATGTTTTTTCAGAGTGTTATGAAAACCGGGTCATTTGGGAAACCAGGTCAGTATTAAAATTGCAATATCTTGTCAACCGCTAAACTTTTTTAGCTGAAATTTTGCATGCAATACTTTTTTATAATTAGGAATAATGTGTCAAAATATAACACAAAAGGAAGACACATGGTTCAATGAACTGGGTGATTTGATGTGGAATTGCCCCAAAATAACTTTAATTTTGGCATT
The DNA here is from genome assembly GCF_038396675.1 of Hydra vulgaris. NCBI lineage: Eukaryota > Metazoa > Cnidaria > Hydrozoa > Anthoathecata > Hydridae > Hydra > Hydra vulgaris. The sequence goes on from NC_088922.1 coordinate 8,843,713, forward strand.
AATTCTATACAGAGCTGAAAAATTTTTTTTTTAAACTTACCAACTGTGGCAGATATTGATGAAACTAAATAAGAAAAAAAGGTGTAATCAAAAAAAATAAAAAAAGGGACTAAACTTATACTATAGCTTTTAAGAATAGGAGTAGAAACAGTTAATAAAGAAATAGTTTTTAACTCACCAACTGCATCAGATGACAATGAAGATAAAGTTAAAAAAGGTGTAACTTAAAGAAAAAATGTTTTTTGGCAACATATCCAACAAATAATACAATTTTGTGGTGAACAAAGAAAAGTAATGGTGTAAATAGCAAATAAAATAATGGCGTAAATACCAAAAATAAGGTGTTATTTAAAAAAAAAGTCTTGAATGGGTTTAATCTAGTCAATGATTTTTAAAAGTTTAACAAAAAAGTAATAAAAAAGTAAGTAACACAAAAAATAACTTCTTTTCAAAAATATACTATGTGTTAGGGCATGGAAACCAGTAATGAGAAACCGGTTTTTACCGGTAATTTTATTCCCAACCGGTTTTTTCTCAATCTATTACCACGGTTTTAAAAATGATATTTTGTTAATTAAATAATTTGGTATTTTGCTTTCATTTTAATTTGGCAACTCCTAAAAGACGCAACACAGTGAGAGAAAGCAGTTCTTTGATGAAAAAGCAATAAACACGAAGATGACCTTCGTTGCAGGAAACAATAATTCCGAGGTATGGAAGCACTTCTTACACAGCAAGAATCTGCAGCTGGCGAAGTGCAAAACTTGTAGCAAAGAAATCAAGTGCAAAGGTGGATCTATCGGTGGTATGAGATCTAATCTCAAATTAATGCATCATATCGAGGCCGATGCTATGAAACAAGTATCAGCTAAAGTTGAACAAAAAGTTGGAAAAATTGATCACTTCTTCGTGACTCAAAAAGATTCCTTGGCGGTTGTCCTGTCCGAGTTAGTCGCCATTGATGGACTATCAATTCAAGTACTGGCAAAAAGTCAACGTTTAAGAGCGGCATTGGGAGCTCAAGAATACCACTTGCCAAAAGATGCAAAATCGATCAAAACAATTATTATGAAACACTGTCTTGAGGTTAAAGACGTTTATAAAAAACAGTTTGAAGAAATGAAGAAAGACAAAATTTGTTTTAGCATTACTCTTGATGAATACACATCATCTCGTAACAGAAGGTTTATTAATATCAATGTTCATGTCAAGAATCGGCATTGGAATTTGGGAATGGTAAGAATTTTTGGCTCAATGCCAGCGGATAAAGCTGTGACCATTGTTAGAAAAAAGCTAAAAGAATTTGGAATTTGTCTGGACTCTGATATTGTGGCAGCTACAACTGATGGAGCTGCTGTAATAAAAAAATTCAGAAAAAGCTATTTTACCAACCCATCAATTGTGCTTGGCACATGACATCCACTTAGCAGTCTGTGATGTTTTATACAAACAACTCCGGTCCAAGAAGTCATTCCTGATATCGATGAAGAAGAAGATTTTGCACTTGATGATATTTTCATCTCTGATGACAGCGATTACAAAGATGAAGAAGGTGTTGGATTACAGGTAAGTATTATATATAATTATTCAAAAGTATAAGGCATCTAAATAAGATTATTTTTATTAAAAAAATCATCTTAATTACTGACACTTTTAGGTAGTAATTGAAGATGATCAACCTCCTGAAGTCCGTCAAGATCTGAGACACATTATTTCAAAAGTATAATATTGTGTACGCCTGTTTCGCAAGTCCCCTGTCAAAAACGATGATATTCTTCAAAAGCACATTTTGGCTGAGTTTATCACTTATACTTGACTCAAACATTAGGTGGAACAGTTTGGTGGACATGATGTCTCGATTTGTTAAGATCGAGACTCATGTCCTATCAATATGTCCTTGATCGAAATTTCTAGTGAAATAAGCTTCTCCGATGAAGAATTTAACACACTTGAAGAATAATTTGGCAGCAGTATTTGTAAGGGCAATCAATTTTGATTGCAGTCCTAGAACCAGTAAAAGTGGGAACAGAAGCATTATGTAGACGAGATGCAAAATTGATTTCAAGTGATCAGATTCTGAATTTTATTTGCCTTAAATTGAGCATGCAGAATTCAACTTTCAGCTAAGAATAAAGGAAAGAAGAAATCCTGATATAATAAATCTATGGATTTATTTAAACAATTCAGAGGCCTTGGACAAGCAAGGGCAAAGTACGGATGTCTTTGACACTCCACAAATGAAACGAAATGCCCTTACAAATACTGCTGCCAAATTATTCTGTCGTCTGTTTGAGGAGAGCTACGAAGATGAAGATAAATCGGAAGAAGAATATCAAGAAATACCCAATATTGATGAAGGACATTCTTCCTTGGCAGAACAATTGGAACAGTCTATCAAGGATGCTCTGAAGTGTCCCTCTAGTTCAAATAGGATGAAAGTGGGCACCAGTTCCAAATCACTGTTGAAGGAAATGGCCGTTTTTGAGCTGACAAAAACTCGCACAAATAACTTAGAAATGCTGTATAATGCATTGGTGGGTATACCAGTAACTAGTGTTGAAGCTAAACGTTCTTTCTCAGCCAGTGGTCTTTTTGTTACAAAACTCAGATCAAGCTTGAATGACAATACTCTTGATGCCTTATGCATTTTACGAGCTTATTTTCTGTTGAAAAAAGCTCAGCAATCAGCAGTAATTTCTGTATTGAATGCCTAACAACTGTGTTAAATGTTATATCAGTCAATCTATAGAATTTGAGTTTATTTAAACTGTTTAAGCTCTTTTTTTGTGATATTTAACTGTAATATCTGAAAGTGGATGTATTGTTTTGAACTTAATATGAGATTGACTTTATGTGATATAAATCTGTGTTAGTTATAAGTCGGTTTGCTGCATTTCAAGCCTTTTTTTAATCTTTTGAAAGAACTTAAAGTTACCGGTTTTACCGGTAATAAAAATGGCAAAAACCGGGGTTTTACCGTGACCGGTAATTATGAAAAACGGTAATAATTCCATGCCCTACTATGTGTGTATATGTGTCTAAAGAAAAACTCCTCAAAAATACGTTTGCTTTACACTACCTAAAAAAAGTCAAAAAAACGAATCACAGAATTTTAGCACAAAATTAGGTTCAGTAAATCGCTATTTCCGCATACCTACCACCAGAACTAACAGGATAACTGCAATGTTCTTTTTCACGATTAAATCAATCAAAAAGTAGAAAAACTGATCTCAAATAGTCACTATATAATTTTATACTTATAGATTTAATGCATGTAACATTGAACCAGGTAAATATTTTATTTTGCAACTCTGTAGCATTCTTTATGCTTTTTCAGGAAGTCCGCTGCTCCCTTCTTTTTATTGGTCACAAGATCTGTAAACAATATCTTCATTATACTTCTCATCGTAAAAAATCTTCTTTGATGACCAATAAAAACATCTTGTTTGATGACCAATTAAAACATCTTGTTTGATGACCAATTAAAACATCTTGTTTAATGACCAATTAAACATCTTGTTTGATGACCATTTAGCTATAATATTAGGTATTTTAAGTGAGACTGCATTGAAAATACATTCGCTATTGAATAACAATAATCAATAGCCTAACTTGGCTTTAGTTTATTTTTTAGCTTTAAATAAGGTAAATACATTTGCATTTTGTTTCGCAATTCCTGGAAAGTACCACATAAGACTCTTTTTCTATCTGTTTTAATCATTTACGTTTTTAATCATGATGAATTAGGAACTAATGAGGCAGCGACAGTACTGTTTGGTTAATTTTTTTTAATAACAAAGTTACCATCTTTACTTTTTTCCTTACATCGAATTAATTAGGCCTCTGAAATGAATTTGGCTAATACATCGTATAAGTTTTTGAGTATATAAGTCGTCGTCGTAACCGTTTTAAGTAAAATATCGCTACGCTAAAAATACTACGTTATGTAATGTTTCATATAGCTTTGTATTTTTTATATCGCTCTGTATTTTTATTGTATATAAATAGTTTTAATTTTGAAGTAAAAGTTCATTGGATGCGGCATTACAGCATTTTTAAATAAATATGTCAAAGTTATTCCAAGTTTATAATCTGTTACTTATTTCTCATTCTAATATCATAATAAACCATGAAGAGTTGTTATTACTTTACGATGTTCAGTATTGAACATACGATAGACAGTATCGAAGGCTTTAGATACTGTCGACCATGAAATCCTTGTCAAAAAATTTCGAACCAATGAAAAAATATATTTTATTTAGATTAATATTACTGGTATTTCCCATTTAAAAAACTTTCTTTAATGTCCGTTACCAACTCAGAGATTTAAATACGGATGCATGTAAAATAGAAAGAAACAAACACTTTTTTCAATTTTTTTTTGGCATTTTCTTGGTGTTGAATACTGTAGTAATTGATATTTTTCCTTAGCTAACATTATTAGCGTTATTAATTTATAACACTTTTTCGTAAGTTTGTACACGCAAAAGACAAGTTTTCTTTATTTCTGTAATTTTCGGCTTTACTCAATTTATTTCAAATAATATTAATAAATCAATTTTTTTTTGACTTTATTAATAAGAATTAACTGTTTTTTGGTCTATTTTTTTGTTAATTTTCCATAACCATGAGCGAGACTAGGTTTTTTCAAACCGAGACGAGACCGAGACGAGAAGTTAGTACTTCTCGTGAGACCGAGAACGAGACGAGAAATTTAACAACTTTTGAAAACAAATTTATTAAAATCCAAGTAAAAAAAAACAGTGTTAATTGTTGGAATAGACTCAGCCGACCACGTTTCTGTAGCTTCTTTAATAAGCTGAAAATTGCACTCTTTAGATGTAGGACAGAAGCCATACAATCCAGTTCACTATTTTATCTTCTGTCAACAGATTGGCGTAACTGTCTAAAATTGATTCCTTGAGAGTCTGATTCTGATTCAAGCAACTCAGCTGCAACTGTTGACTGGTAAGTTAAAGAAGCCAAGCCTTTGTATGTTTGCAACGCATCATCCATTCCAGCAGTCATTCCAAATGAATTTCGAACTGCACATTGCAAAATATGATTGTTGCACAAGTATTGGTTAAGGCGCTTTGACAATTTGACTGCAAGTTTCATGTTTCTTGCCTGGTCGTTCACGCAGTACATTGGCAAATCAGCAGGCAAATTTAGTTCTTCTAAGAAAGAATCCAGCTTTCCTTCAACTATGATACCTGTGTGTCTGCCTGGGAACTGTTGGACATGGGGTGTCCAGTGATGTAGTCTCCAATTTTCGTCAATAGTTTTTTCTTAGGAGGAGGAAGAAGAGAGTAGTCAGTTTTTTCAGAATACTCAACGTAATTTTGGCTGTGTTTTTTTTCGAGGTGACGATGAAGTCCGCTTGTGTTTCCATCTTTTGTTTTCAAAGACTTTTTGCACGCCTTGCATTCAGCACCGTCACTTGTTTTTTGAAAATATCTCCAGATTTTGTTTTTTCTTGGTGACATTTTTGATCGTTGAAATGAGGCAAGAATATTTCTTTTCAATATGAACAATATTTGTCAAGTTGAATTCCACTGGTAAACTAATGAAATTAAGTCGAAAGTGCACCATTTTATACAAAAAGTTTTTGTATTTAAAATCTAATTAAAAATATTTAAAATCTAATTAAAAATATTTAAAATCTAATTAAAATTTTTTAATTAGATTTAAAAAAAAAACCTAATTAAAAAATCTAATTAAAATCACGGAGTCAAAATATCAATTAATTAAAAAAACAAATTATTAAGCATTTTGTAAATTATAATAATTTTTAATTTGGAAAATAATATAATATTTAAGTCTCGTTCTACTTCTCGCGAGAATTTTCTATTTCTCGTTTCTCACGAGAAGTCCCATTTTTCACGAGAAACGAGAACGAGACGAGATCTCGCTCATGGTTAATTTTCCAATTATAGATTTCAAATTAAAATTTAATTCGATAGCAATAAGATACTATAATTTTTTTTTTACATAGTTTTCTTTTGGTTTGTTTTTTATTTATCCAGAAAAAAAAAAAAAATCCAAATAAGTTACGTTTTATTAAATTTCCGTAATTAGGATTCATCCGTTATTAACCATTTCTACAGTAACTACCCAATAAAAATGAAAAAAAAATTAAAGATTATTAATAAATCAAGTACTACTTTATAATAAGCAAAATTATTCTTGCTAGAAATATATATATACAAATATATATATATATTTTCTAGAGGAAATATAACTTTACAAATGATAACAAGACTATAACGCAATACAGTGAAAAAAAAACGAGTATAAAAATAGTGACAAACTTACTGTTCTGTTTTGTTTTTTTACTGAAAACTAAAAATTTAGCCAAAAACTGTAAAAAACATAGTCAAACGTTTTTTAAACTAAACAAATAAAAAAAAAAATTTTAATTTGGTTTTAAAAACCTAATTTATGCAAACATTAAATCCTAAAAAAGCACGCATGAGTTACGACTTCACAGATGATACCTAAAAATAAATATATAATAATAGTAATTTTATTTGAAAATATGTTCGAATTCCTCCGACTTTTGTCCTTCACTAAGACAAGTAACTGGTACAAAAGGATTTGACTGATCTTTTAAAAACTCGTGAACATACGACATAGCATTTTGTCTCTCTTCAATAGAAGCACCTAAAGCATAAAGTTATATTTTACTATAGCTTTCTTTTGATACCAAACAGTATCAAGAGAAAATATAAAATAATAAAGCTAAGGTATACCTGCTCCAATCCACACAAAGCAAGCATTTTTAGCGCTGCAAATAAATACATCATTGCTGTCAAGTGTATTTCTGTCCAATGCATTTGAGATGAGCTTCATTTCAAGTCTGCCAGAAGCATCAGAAACTCGGTACATACCAATTTCATTTTCATTATTGCTTTCTTTCTAAACAAAATCAATTATTTTAGAAAAAATGTCGAGACAAATATTTTTTAGTATCTAATATTAAAATTTTTTAAAGTAAATACATAGATCAAACAACCTCTTTGCTTTTTCCAGATGGTAACAGTTTAAATATAGGATGACTTGGGCTAATGTTTTTCTCATCTAATATATCAAGACGTGGTTTTCCCATTCTTTCAGCTTTAAGTTGCTGAACATACTGAGTTGCTCTAAACTTCTCATCTTTATTTGCTGTTTCACCATTAAACTGCAATAAAAAAAAATCAAATCAAATGTTAAAATTTTATTTATTGTTAATCAAATGTAAAACTAGAAGTTTTTTATTAAAATTGTGTTGAATTACTATTTAAAAAAAAAAAAACTCAGATGCAAATAAGAGTACACCAATTTTGGTAGAACTTCCCTCAAAGGAGGAAAAAATAGAAGTATTGAAAAAATGCAAAAACCTAAGAAATTCTAAATTCACAGGAATATTCGTTGGTCCAAACTTGATTCTTAGTGAGAGAGCACTAACTAAAGTCTTAATAGAGAAAAAATAAATAAGCTAAATGGTTAAAAAAAAAAAAAAAGTTGTTGATTTTAGATTTGGAATATAAGAAATAACAAAGTTGTTAAGACCAAGCAGATAACCATGCAAACATGAAAACCAAAGTTGCCTCTATTATTGGAGGTAGGTCAAGTATATACTGCTACATCCAATTCGAATATCAATTTGTTCACCATATCTATATCAAGTAAGCTGAATTTTATGTACACCAACGCTTGCTCTTTGGACAACAAAATGTATGAGTTTGAAGCTTGCATAAAGTCTGAAAAAATAGACATTTGGTTTTTAGAAACTTCTATAGCTGCAATAGATAACAACCAAATATTTAGAAAAAATAGAAAAAAGTAAAGGAGATGGAGTGACTATTTATATCAGAATTAATATAATCGCGTATGAAATAGAAGAATTCTTACTAAGTGATACAAATATTGAACACATATGGCGCTGTTTAAAAATTGATGAAGTTAAAATTTTAATTGGACCATATATAGACCACCTAATTCTGATGTAATCATAAATTGTAAAATTAATCAAAATATTTATAATGCTAATGAAATGGTCTTGAATGGAAAATACATTTTATTAGCTTTTTCTAATATTAAATATTAAAACAGGGCAAGTTGGTTAGAAAGGCATGATTATTCCGCAAAAGAGTTAATAAAAAATATTAATGAATGCTTTCTTCACCAGCTTATTAACAAACAACATTTTATCTGAGCTCTGAAAACGAAACAAACTTCTGGATTTACTTATAACAAATGACAAAACTAAAACTTTAGATATAAAGTTAGATATATGAAACTTCATTTAGACAAAGCAAAGCAAGGTCATCTTATAATATTAGGGTATTACTATATTAACAAATTTGTTAGAGTTTTTAATATTAGAAAATATAACTATTCATGAGGAGATTATAATTCCTTGAGTTATAAAGTGGAGTAGCTTGTTTTTAAAATGTGAAATTACCAAATGTTTTAAAGTTATCTCGAGAAAGCACAATGATGACTGTTTAAAATTTATAAGGAAAAAAAAAAGTAGTAGGGCATATTCATGACAATGGTTTAATAGCAAAGTCAAACGATTGGTGAAAGAAAAAAATTTTAAATGGCAAAAATATATAACCAAAGGCAAAAAAATTGAGAAATTCCATGATTATAAAAATTTACAAAAACTTACATCAAAAGAAATTAAAAGAGTGGTGATAGAGTTTGAAAAAAAATAGCATTAAATTACAAAAATAATTCAAGATCTTTCTATTCTTATGTAAACAACAAATATAAGCCACAAGATTCTGTAAAAGTATTAAAAAATAACTAGAACAAATTAACCTCAAATCGAAAAGAGATGTGCAGAATATTAAACAATATTCTGTAAATCGCTTGTTGAGGATGATAGCTCAGAAAATTATAGTTAGAATGAAAGGACAAACAATAAATAAATTTCCGTATAGCATATTCTCCTTAAAAAACATTCTGAAAAATTGGAGCTGGAAACTAGCAAACTGTGTCTTTAACATTAATTTTATGCAAGTTAATGGAAAGCCTAATTAAAGATGTTTTACTTAAATAGCAACAAACTAATTAATCTGAACCAGCATGGATTTGTTCCTTCAAAAATTTGTACAACTAACTTATTGGAAACTTTTGCTTTGATTTTGCCAAAGCATTTGATAAGGTTTCCAATAAAAAATTATTTATAAATTAGACAAATATGGGATAGATAATCAATTGATAAAATAGATTTGTGCTTTTCTGACCAATAGAAAACAAAGAGTCACATTAGGAGATTCTACATCAAATTGGATACAGGCACCTCAAGGCTCAGTGATGGGACCCATACTGTTTTTTTTATACATTAATGATATATTGGACAATATTACATGCCCTGCAAACTGTTTGCAGATGACACAAAGATATTAGCTGCTGTTTCTAATGAAACAGACCATTTAACTTTGCAACATGACTTCAATGAAGAAAAATGTAATGCAATGGATTTTGGTCAAAATAACCAGAAATATAGCTACAAACTAAATAGACATAAAATAGAAACAACTGAAAAGAAAAAAAGACTTGGGTGAATTGTTCATAAAAGACCTTAAATGGAAGGAATATATTGCAACTGTAACTTATAAAGCAAACCATTTTTTAGAATTAACAAAGAAAACCTTTAAAAGTAATAACAGAATTGTAATAAGACAAATGTATTTATTTTTAGTGAGCTCTCACTTGAAATATGCAATGCCTGTATGGTGTCTGTACTTAAAAAGTGACATTAAAACTGTAGTAAGAATACAAAGAAGAGTGACAAAAATTATAAATGAGTTAAGAAATTGCAGCAATGAAGACCGACTGAAAAGATTAGGAACTATGTCTTTAAAACACGAAGAGCAAGGGGTGGCAAATAAAATGATTCTATCAATATAAAATCTACAAGAGATTTGAAACTATCAGTTGCACAAACCCTTTAAACACCAATCGAATGCATTTAAGAAGTCAGCACTCCATCACTAAGCAGATCATAAAATTGTGTTTCTCAAGATACACTTTTTTACCAACAGAATTGTAAACAATTGGAATAAAGTAAGTTCCCAAACAGTAAATCAATTTAAAATAAATTTAAAAACAAGATAGACAATAGTTATTTGAGAAATTGAATTGTTATTTGAGAAAAATGATTATTTTAGAAACAATCGAATTCGAAAGCTATTTTATTGCAACTTAATACTGCATTCCTTTTTTTTTATAAAACCATTGCTATAACTGTGTAATATTATTATTATAATATATTGTTATAAATTGAAGAGTTGATTTCTGGTAATCTTATTAAAAACTTAGTTGTAAAATTTATGTTTTATGTGCTGCATCTTCACCCTTTGGTATAAACATGAAAGTTTTCTTATCATAAACAACTAATGGTTTTTGACAAAGGTTGCAATTGAACACGTACACTGATTGGTAATACCTCGATGTGCTTTTTTAACTTGCATTTTAAATAACTGCTCTTTAAGAACATGTTTTATTGCATTTCTATGTTTAAAAGTTGCATTCTTTTACCCAGTGTTAGTTTTTTTTGCTATGTTTTTATTTACTTATTTTTTTTAACAGTAACTGAAAAATTAGAATTTCACAAACAGTTGAATATACTTTTGAAATATCCTCTCCTTAAACTATATTTTTGCCACCTTTTTGCTGACTAAATAAAAATAAAAATTTTATACAGCATCCACATCTTTTTAGTTATTTTTGTTTAATATATATTTAATTTTATTAATTATCATTCATATTTCCAAGTGAATTGTTATATAACTTTGTAATATTGCAAAATGTTAGACTATATTTTTTTAAATGTCTAGACTATATTTTTTTAAACTAATCTTTATTTATAAGATTGCTTATTAGTATTTAACAATAATTATTAGAACATTTTATTGTGAATCAAAATCTAGTTATGTAATACAAAAAAATATTATGTTTTCAAATGATAAACTATGAAAAAATATCTAATTTCTTTTAGTTTAAACTTACCTGATATATGCGAAGACCAGTGTCAATAAGGAAAACATCTTCACTGTTGAGATTACCTCTTTTGCATGGAATCTCAGTAACACTAATTTTCTTACGCTCGCCAACAATATGAAAAAGACGTGTTTTGTAACTTTCTGGAGTAACACGTTTGAATCCACTATCACATCCTCCTTTCATTATTGTGAAGAAGTCTAAATTAAAATAGTTCAAAGTTAAACTTTATACTTTTATAGACAAAACAATCAACTTGTTTCTCATAGAGCCACACTTTTTTTGAGTTAAAACATAAAAATTTTGGAGATTTGAGGAGATTTTTAAGGACTTTTTAGGAGATTTTACCAGGAAACTTAAAAAAACTAGGATTATTTAGGAGAATTTAAAAGTTTTTTAAATGAAATTTAAGTATTATTCAATAGTTTTAATAAAAAATTTGAAAGTTTGAAAGAAAATTTAAAGTTCAAAAAACAAGTTTAAATTAGAAGATTTTTGAAATTCAAGTATACTTTAGGAGAATTTAGGTCTTTTAAGGAAATTTTTCAAGTATTAGGATACTTTAAGATTTATTAGGAGGCGTGGCCGCCCTGTCTCAGTGCAGAAGGCATACTCTGTTTTTGAAGTTTAAGGGTTAAGACAATACTAAAAGAAAACCAAAAAAAATTAAAAAAAAACAAAAAACAGTAGCCTGCTTAAGTGTAGTGGCCTTGAAGCGGAAAAATTGTAATTGAAAGTTTTGAAATAGCCTTATCCTTTTTTACTTATTTAAATTTATTTAATGACTATGGTTCAACACTTTTGTGATTTGAACATGTTTCCATAATATAATTTGTCTGCTTAAAAATTATAGAAAATTTAAAAAATGATAAAATTGAATTTAAAAAAAAAAATTTTATTTACTAATAAACGAATGTTGTAGTATTTTTAGCACAAACATGGTTGTGCTAAAAACATACCCATTTGTTTATTAGTAAAAATGCACCCATTTATTTTTTTAGTAATTAAAGTTTACTTTTAGTAAATTTATTTGCAAATAAAGTTATTAAGACAAAGAAATAAACAAGGTGGAGGTGGAGTTTCCAGCAATATTAAAGTTAAAAGGCTAGTGTGGCAATGAAAACTAAATCAGACAACTGTTACTTCAACAATGATACTTAAATATTTATTTATACTATCTACTCAACTTAATTCAAAACCTGTGTGCTTACTATGCAATGAATGCTTGTCGGTTTTGAAGGAATACAATATTAGGCACCATTTTGCATCAAAACATGAGAAAATCAAAAAATTATTGGTGAACTCTCATGATAGTGATAGCTATATTAATACTCGCAATGTTTAGTTTAACACTTGTCGATCAAGTTTTTCACTCATGAATGCCATCAAGACAAACACTTGGAGTTCGTTGTGCAAACGAGAGGTTGCAAGATAGCATGAGAATTTCTATGACTGATCAGCCTTTATTAAAGTAAAATTGAAAAATACTTTTCATTGATTTGATTCTAAATTTTACATTATACTTTTTTTAATGGAACTGCATTAAACTTTATTTTTCTAGTTATTTTGCAACAACAAGCAATAAGAGCTTTTGTTTAATTAATTTAAGATCGTATATTTTTTATTAAATATGCTTTCATAGTGGTTTAAAATGAGCTCTATTTGATATTAAATGTTCAAAATGTGTTGGTGGATAGGGCTCTGCCCCAGATTCTGCAGGGGTAGCTTACGAAGATCACCCAGACTTCCTAATCATAGGTCCGAATTGTCCACGACTCTAGCCCTCACCAACCATTTTTTATTGCTTTTTGGCTCCAACCAAATATAGTTGAATAGCTCTTCACTAGTAGTTAAAAATAAATGGTTAAATAAAAGTTAAAAAAACAATTTTTGAGACTTACTAAAGTATGATTTAAATAATACAGATTCATGACCCTGAACTTCACGATGTTGCACAGGTTTATCATCAAGATAGGTATCAAGCTCAACAGTTTTATATGCTGCTGTTGCATATTCATCCTGTGTAGAATACTTGCCAATCCAAAAATGAACATCATACAAAAGTTCCTTAAATATAAAAATTAACAATAAACTAAAATCATTTGTTGTTTATCTCTCATAAATTTTCTAAAAGCTTGACTCTATGTCTTTGTCTTATGAATTAAACAAAAACAGCTTGCTATTGTAATGGTAAATAAATATTAAAAACTAAGTTAGTTAAGTACCAATTACTAAAAGGTTTAACTCAAAATAAATATAGAAATCATGTAATAAATGTGTGTGTAAATATATATATATATATATATATATATATATATATATATATATATATACGGGTGATTATTGTATAAGTAAAAAATTTTGTTTCTTTCATGACCTTTCCCCTCAAAGTTGTTCCTTTTATAATAAAAACATCTACAAAAAGTTTGAACACGAGTTTTTAATATTTGGAGGTAGCTCATGGCGCTCTATAAGTAACAGGCCATGACACGCAAATTCAGAAAATAATGTGGGGGCTTGAATATATTATGAAAAGGACTCGGATGATATAAAAAAAAACTTGCTTGCTTCGTTTACTTCTTTACTTTGTCAGTTATAAAAATGGTGAAAAAATGCTGTGTCTATAGATGCTCGACAAATTACTTATCACAGAAAAAAAATTCAAACGATTCAAAAACGTCAGTTTATAGATTTCCAAGAGACGAAGAAGAGAGGACACGTTGGATAAGATGTATTCTTAATGCAAACTTAAAAGTGTCAAGCAATACTGTAGTCTGTGAACTGCATTGGCCCATAAACTTTGAAAAAATTTAAGTAAAAGGAAGAGAATGACCAAAGAACCCACCATCAATTTGGCCTAATGTCCCTCTCAGTCAAATACCAACATCTATACCCTCTATAAGATCAACTAAACGTGCATCATCCTCAAGCCGAAATAATTTTAACGAAATTGATTTATTTTTAGCAAAAGATAATTTTGATTTTGACGTTTTTTGTGATACATTGCTAAATAAAAAAAACGTAATTTTTCTGTAGAAATTATAGCCTTTATTTCAGATAGCAAACTTTATGTACAAACTACACACTTTAATTATGCAACACTAAAATTTCTCATTATATTTGATAGTTCTTTAAAATTTGAAGCCTATATCAATGGTGTGAAAAAAAAGTCCATACTGTATCTAATGTTGTTAATACGTGGTCTAAATTTGAAGCAGTATTACGATATCTAAACCTTTTGACACCAAATAATAAAGATATAGTTATGAATGAGCAAGTTAATTCAATGAACACAAGTAAGTACAGTCTTAGTGTAATTATCAGAGCATTTGAGTATTTTGCCACCTCTTGTACACTTTATAAAAAACTACGTGATGATTTTAAACTACCTTCTATTCGAACAATAACATGTATTACCTCAAGAGTATCAAAGTCTGATGATAATTTATTTTAAAAACAAGTTTTTGATAATTTAAGTGATAGTCAAAGAACTTGTATTAATCTTCCTGACGAGGTTTATGTTAAAAAAATGCTATTATACCACGGAGGTGCTGTTTTTGGAAAAGCATTAGATGACCCAGATTCTCTTGCTAAAACTGTTTTAGGTGTCATGATAACTTGTATGTTTAGTGAACCTAAATTTTTAGTAAAAATGTTACCTGTAAGCAAATTAAATTCTCAATTTCTATATGATCAAATTCAGTCGACTGTAGAAGCAGTAAAAGATTCAAATGGCGAAGCAAAAGCTATTATCTGTGACAGAAATTGAACTAATCAAGCGTTTTTTAAAAGGTTTGACACATTTCCTGTAAGAACTTGGTTAACCACCAGTGTAACTTTTTTGTTGATTGATTTTATCTACTTGATCAAAAACATCCGAAACAACTGGCTCACAGAAAAAATTGAGGAACTTGTTTTTTATGAAAATGGTGATGGGAAAAAAGCTTGTTGGAAGCATTTAATAAAACTTTATGAAGCTGAATCAAATTGTCTAATGAAACTTTCTGATTTGAATGAAGTTTCTATTCGACCAAGTCATATTGAAAAACAATCTGTTTCTACTTGTCTAAAGGTGTTCTCTGACAAAACATACAATGCTCTACCTTAATCACACCGAAACCATCAATATCTTAAACATAAGCCAAACTGCTGATTTTATTAAACTTGTAGTCACTTGGTGGAAAATTTTAGATGTAAAAAGTGTTGATGTGGATGGTAGATTTAATGATAATCGACAAGCTGTCATCAGAGATCCGAATGATAATAGATTAAAGTTTTTTTTGATTTTGGAGAAATGGCATTACGCATGACAAGTAATTCGGGAAAACCCATAAAACAGTTAACCATAACATTTTTTAAGTGTTCAACAAATAATTGAAAAGTTCAATATTTCTAAAGCTTCACTTTTGTTGACATATAACATTAACGAGTCAGCTTCTTATGCAGAACATTCTTGTCAATTTTGTGGATTTTTTCTTGATGAGTCTTCAGCTGAGGTATTTGACAACTTACCAACACTTGAAAAAAGTATAACTGTTCAATCAAAGATGTCTCTTATTTACATTGCTGGATATGTATCTCGAAATGATGATTTGCCTAACGAAGAGGAACTTTTGACTAAAACAATGTTTTATTTTGAAAAGTTTGTTCAACATCTTAAATCAATTGATAGAGGTGGGTTGAAAATTCCTTTTGATAATACTGTCCAATGGGTTTTCTTCTCATTTTTACTCTTTATCTCTATTAAGGACAAAGTTTGTTGGACATCCCTGTGCAATATTTTCATGCTAATATCAGAGCATTACTCTTTTGATATGGAGCGACATCATGGTAATATACTGTCAAATATTTTTATTAAAAACTATTGCAAACTTTTAACAGCAAAATCAAACAAAGAAACATATCTTAAAATTTTAAAGTTGTCATGTTAGGTTAACAGTCATTGACATTTTTATTGTTATTTATTTTTTGTTATTTAATTGATTCTTTAAAGTTTCTGCTTTATAATTTTAAAAGTATTCCTTATTCAAATAAGGCATTCTAATCTATTCTTATTTTAAGATGTAGTTTCCCAGTATTTTTACTGTAGTATTTTACAAAATAAAAACAATAGTATGCTATTTAGTTATCTTTTTTTACCTGATTTTAAACTTGTTTTTATTTCATTGTTTTGGCAATTTTATGAATTAAAGCAATATAATTTTTTATGAAAATTTTGAAAAAGATATATAAATTGTTTTTAAAAAGTTATATAAATCTTTACTCTATCTATTGTATTACATAACAAGAGATATTAAATAAAAGTTTTTTTGAAAACAAATTATATTCGTCATATTTATTTTTTTAAATATCGGCCCCCACATTACTTTCTGAATTTTGCGTGTTACGGCCTGTTACTTATAGAGCGTCATGAGGTAACTCAATCATATTGAAAAAGTATACACATAAGTCACGAGTCATAAATATAAGACTTTTAACAATAACATCAAACTTTTTTTCAAGTGTTAACTGTTTATATGTTTAAACCATCAACCTTTGTTACAATTGACACATTTTCATGTCACAAAATTATACAAAAAGTCACAAAACAAAGAGAGCAGCAGATGTTTGAGTAGGTGATGGTCAATGTCCACCTACAGTCTGCTTTTGACTGTGAGGAAAAGCTCGACGGTGTTCTTTGACGACTTGTAGTAAAAACTATATTTGGTTCCCGTCTCGAGTGAGCAGGCCACTATAATCTTGAACAAGAGTCATGCCATTCTGCGTGATCATTGACGACCTAAGCACAAATTAACATTTTTTGAAAACTGTTATCTCTATTATTAGTTCAGAATTCAAAAAATAATTTAGTTTGACTGACTGGATAGATAAAGCAACAAAGCACTCAAAAACTTAATCTGATTAGAATACTATTCAAAAACTTAATCTTATTAGTTAATTAAAATTAATGTTACCTTCAAAGCTTGGACAAGCTGTAGTGATGCAATGAAGTCATCGTGCTTTTCTCACAATTCTGGGTTGAATTGGAGAAAACTGCTTGGCATTCGCAACTTTTCTATGAGCATGACAGATCTTTTAGAAATAAAGTCTTCTAACTTCATGTCCTTGAAAGTCCTTAAACTAATGGCTACTTGTTTCAACAGCTCCTCTACTCCCTCTGCTTCTTGCATCGCCTTCACCATCAGCTGCTTTATTGATATGCTGACCCGATTATCAAACAATGCCAAACCAATCAGATCCTCTGACAAATACTACTGGTACAATGTAATTCCCTAAATTCCTATTTCCTATCCTAATACTTTGGAGGATTTTACCAGAATTTATTGCACTTTGTGAGTTTAATTCGAATTTGGCTGTTTTGTCATCGGGTCAAAATGTTGATGGCTATGACCATTTCTTTCTCATTGATTTGTATCTAGTCTGAGACCCAACTTTGTGCTTAGTTTATTCTTGCTCTCTTTGGAGTGGTTTAAACCGTGTTATGATCTCACTAAAACTCAGACTACTTCAGACTCACCTTATCATCAAACTCCTTACTACTACTTTAAAACTGTCTAGGGTTCATTTTGTGATTTTCTTCATGAAGATTTTTGAGCTTATGTTTTTGCCTGTCCGCTGATTGTGCCTCCAACTAAATCATTTGGATTCAGGCAAACAAAGAAGTTTTATTTTTTCTTATCAGCTATAAGTCAAGCCACAAAAAAAACACTCTTTGTGCAGCTGCTGTTTCTAATTATAATTATTTCATCTTTTATTCTTTTTTTTTTTTTTTTTGTCTTTTATCTTTTTCACGAGAACAACTTTCTTGATAAAAAACGTCTTGTCATAATTTCAAGACGTCATTGTAAAAAGATGCTTTCTGACACTTAACTCCATTTTTCTCAGATTATCAAACCTAATATTCATTATTTGAATCTAATAACCATACTCTTCTGCATCCCAGGAAAATAGATTAATCGATTGTTAGAAATTAGAAATTCAAGTTAGCATTTTCTGACTTACATTCTTTTGTAGCTTGGGGTCCAAACATTATTGGTAAACATCTGTATTGTGATTTTAAAATACTCATCAGTACATTCTGATCTCTATAACTATCGTTTTATCATTAGCATGGTATTTAATTCTAACAAATTACTCTCTGATAATTAATTAGTTTCTACCCTCTCATTCTACTGCTGACATTTTAACCAACAAAAAATTCTTTTAAATGGAGGTAATGACATAAGTTCCTTTAGATGGAGGTAATGACATAGGTTCCATTAAATGGAGGTAACAACATAAGGTCGTTTAGATGGAGGTAACAACAGTTCCTTTAAATAGAGGTGTGATATAGGTTCCTTTAGATGGAGGTAATGACATAAGTTTCTTTAAATGGAGGTAGTGGTGTAGTGGTATCTACCTCTCTTTTACTCTAGTGGTAAAGCGAGCGCTTTACCACTAGAGTAAAAGAGAGGTAGATACCACTAGAGTAAAGAATATGGTAGTGGTAAACCGCTGGCTACATAAGCAAGAGGTTCCAAGTTCGATCCCCACCACGTTCTTGGCAGTACTGCACTCAACTTGTTTCTCCATGCAGCAGACTTGTTCATCAAGGTTCATGTTTCGAAGTTATAGAGTTGAGAGAGGGTTATAACCACTATTAAGTAGCCTCTTCATCTGTAGTGACCTTCTCGGCCTTAAGGAGGTGAATAACATAAAAAAAAGGTAATGACATAAGTTCCTTTAGATGGAGGTAATGATATAAGTTCCTTTAGATGGATGTAATGACACCCTAATGTACACAATACACTTTGTTTGTGAATTCTTTACATTCTTTTTGTAAAAAACACATTCAATTATTGATTATAAATTGGGCAAACTGCAAACATTTTAATTTTAGAAATGACTGAAGAAGAAGTGTTGTGATCAACAATATTTTACACTTGTTTAAAATTTTTAGTTTTAAACAGGTTTTTAACATAAAAATGAATAAAAATCACATTCCTTTGTAAGATACATAATTTATCTAATTTTTTTAAAGTGAATTTTTTTTTTTGATTTTTTTGATAAATCTGTCATAAAAATAATTCAAAAATAGAAAAATATCAAGATTAATTGTTGAGATCCTAGTGTTTCTTACCAAAATTGTTGAGTCTAGAGTATTTCATAATTGATCAAAAATTTGCTTATATCATAGAGAGCTAATGATTATAAAACATAGAACCTATTATTATATTATTGTTATATTAATATCTATTAACTACTTCGAAAACCTTATCCTGCTTAAAGAAATGTTGTGCAGCCTAATTTTTACCTAGAAGTAGTAAAAAGTGGTCTCATACACAGTTATAAAAACATACAACTTTTTAAACTGTTTCATATTTATTACTTTGATAATATGATTCATAAAAAATATTTAAGTTCAACAAAAGTATTAGTTAATACAAATTCGGATGAAGTTGTTACTTATCAATTGTAACTAAAAAGTTTAGTTGGATAGGATGTTAAATAAAATGTTTACAGCTATCATACAACATGTTGTAGGCTACAAATTAGAACTTAGAAACTGCCAACTTGTCACATAAATAGTATTTTGATATGCAGTTATATTTAATGGTTTAACATAATTATTTTTTGTTTGTCTTTAACCATTTGTAGCTGCTTCTATGTCAAGCTTTTAGTTTAAAATAAACAAGTATTGTAAGAAAAGAACAACAATATAACAGTATAAAGAAAAAAAGAAAATAAAAAATTTAAAAAATAATTAAATTAACCTCATTATCTTTTTCTTTGAAAGTATTAAGAATGACATATGAATCACCGGAAAAAAACTTTCCGTAATCTTCTTTAGGCCATTTTTCAACCTAATAAGAATATCAATAAGGACTAGTAAGGAGTTTATATCATATTTATTATTTTTTATAGTAAGTTATATATGCAGATAAAAGAAAAATGTTAGGCAACTAACAGGCAATAATACACAAAATTTATGAGGAGGAGGAGTTCTAATATCCAATTTCAATCTATTTAAATTATTGTCATAACCTATATTTCAATTTTAATTGAGAGATATTAAAAAATACAAACAAACAAAAAACACAAATTAAAAAAGATATTTTTATGTAATTAAAAAAAGTCAATATAGAAACAGTTTTACTTTAAATTTGTTGATCCTAAAAATCTCAGTACCAGGTTTGGTCCCAACATTTTTCCATGCTGGTTCAGTCAAAGCAGACTCTTTTTTAACCTATTGAAAAAAAAAATTTTTCTAAGTATTATTATGATATAATATTATGTAAGTTTCTTTCAAAAAAAAATCATAATTTTATAAGTTTTAAATTATTAATTAAAAATAAAAACTTCAGTAAAGCGACTAAATTCCAGTTAGTGACCAAATATATATATATTAAAAATGACTACTTTAGATTTTAAATGTCGTGTAAGCATCCACTTTGAAAGTATTAAACATTAAATAGTATCAAAGTTATTTATATTTTAAACTATTAATATACTACATTAAAAGACCATTTTAGATATACAGCACTAAGTTATTTTTATAGATTGTAAAACTAGACAGTAGAAGGATCCAGGGAAAATCCAGCCATGACTAAACCTTAAATACACCTGATGGCTGAAATTAGGTTCATAAGTGGCCAAGAGTAAATGATACTTGTAAGATGTTTATACAATTAGATTTAAATGTTTAAATATAAATACTTTAGTTTAGATGTATGACTTAAAAACTAATCAAATTAAAATATATGAATTTGTTTTAATATAATTACAATATTTACATGAATGACTTAAAAATAAATAAAAGTTAAATACTCAAGACAAATAGTTTAAAAAACTATTTTTTCAAATGTAGATTATGGCATTTAAATGAAATTATATTAGGATTAAATCTTGAAACAAAGATTGTAATGATTGATATTAAAAAGATTTGTATTTTCGTCTATGATCAGAAAAACTTGAGATCTGTAAAAAAGTGTAATAAGAAACAATATCGACTAACTCAAGTTAAATATGTGAAATTGAAAGAGGAAATCTTATTTGAGGCTATAAACAGTGTTAATAGTTTACCTAAAATGTCTGGTAAACTGCGGCTAAATTTTTAAAGTACTTTGAGCAACTTAAAGAGGTCATTTAAGCCTGATGTAATGAAGAAAAAGAACAGGATAATAAAGAAGCAGCTAAACTGAAAGGCACACAAAATTATTGCAATCTAAGGTACAAAATATTTACATATGAGAGCGGTAATCGTTTACATAACTGTTTGTGTGAATGCAGAAGGACGAGCCTTACCACCTCAGGTGATTCTAATAGAGAAGACAGTAAAACTGCTTCAAAGTTTTAGGTTCTTAATGCCTGAAGGAACAAACTAGAGTCAAAATAAATTTGGATGGACTAAATCCAGGTCAGGTCAGGTTCAAGATCATCACCGTGCTACTGGTATCATATAACCCAATACAACTTACTCCATGCCCTGCTTACTTGTAGGGTTCACTTTTTCAGGCAAAGGCTAGGAGAATCTGACCTAAAAAACCCCTTGCCTCGGGGTTCTTGGATGAGTGAAGGCTAGAGATAGAGTCTTGATAAAAATTTTCATCGTAGTCAGAAGTTAACTGCATCTAGTTACATTCTTGTAGAACGCCTCCTAGGCAAAGACTCTAGGGGTAAGCAGAATAATCTGTTTTCCAGCCTCAAATCCCTTCTTTATCTTAAAGGCTGTTGTAGATATAAACCTGTGTTGCATTGTTTTCTACTTAGGATGATGAATGCTGGATCTTTTTGACTCTGGTCATAGACTTTTGTTTTTGTCTCCTTGATAGTGGTTATGCAACTCTTCCTGTTATCTCCTAATGAGCATAAAGATCTAAAACTCAATTTAATGATTCTAAGGCCGACTAGTAAGGTTTCCCAAACTTTTTGGTAGCTCTCAGAGAGGCTGATTCCAACAACAGCTGCAAAATATTAAAGTATTAACAATGCCATGTTTCGCATGGATACTGTCCCCGTTAATGCTTTTGGTGTGTATTAATGTGGCCAAATAAGGAGCCCTACGTTACAACTTTGGTCCCATGAATGAATAAAGTTCTCTTTAAATTTAAATCATGTCTAAAATAAACTAAAATATTAAACATAAAAAACCATCCCCACCACCTAGCTGTTTCAAAATATCCTTCACAAATATGCATGGTCTGGGAAGCAACTTTCTATCAGTTGAATCTTTGCTCAAAAAATTCATGAGACTTGCTAGCTCTTTGTGAGACTGATTTAAATTCAGCTGTTCTTTTTTCAGAATTCGGTATTGATAAGTATTCTTTAATTTGCAAAAACTCTAATTGTCACATGCTTGGCTTAGGCGCGTACTTTTGCATCAGTTCACCATTTGTGACCATTCTTTTATGTGCTTCCGCTTAGCACCTCTTCACTCTACCGCCTTTCTCATTGCTCTTTTTTGCTCTCCTACATTTCAAGACTGCACTGGTTTAGATGTAATTTATGATCAAATTGACCATGCCTTTTCACTTTAGCCCTCTGCCATTTTTGTTGTTATTGGTGATTTTAAAGCTCATTACACTAAATGGCTTGGCTCTTCATCACTAACCCTGCTGGCACTAAAGCTTAAAACTTCTGTATTTCTCAGATAATTAACTTTATGACTTGTTTTCCAGACAGCCCTAATCATTTACACTCACTATTTGATTTGTGTCTTGTCCCTGACCCTAGCTTGTGTTTAATTTCTCCTTTTTCTCCTTTAGGTGGTTCTGACCATGCAATGATCTCTATAAATATATTTCTTTGTGACGATCATTTGACTGATGTCTTTTTTCTCTCTTCTGATAAAAGCACCTCCTAAGTAACCTCTTGAATCCAGGCAGGAATGGAAACCTCATTCTCCATGGTTTTCACCTTTTTGTATAGCTTTTATATCTAATTGTAATCATTTTTCATCTTTTTCAAAAGAACAACTCTCCTTACAAATGCCTATTATTGCAAGAAATCAATGTAAGTGTTGTCTGATACTAAGTTCCATTATTCTCAGTTTACTAAATCTTGTCTCTTATCTCAGAAGTTAGGCTGAAGAGGCTTTTGGATAATCTTCAACAGTGTCATTAACAAAGGTAGATCTATTATTCCATCTCTTATTCATGGGACTGAACTTATTACCTCCCAAGGATAAGGCAGAACTTTATTTGCAAAGAACTTTTTTCTAATTTGACTCTTGAATCTTATGGTCACACTCTTTATTCCATCCAATTAAACAGGTTAACCCATTGTTAGACATTCAAATCATTCTAGCGTCTGTTGCTCAGGTCATATATCAACTAAACTTTTCTACAGCCTGTTTTTCAAACATTATTCTTGTCATAGTATTGAAAAAGTGTTCCAATAAACTCTCTTCAATTTTCTCTAACCTATTAAATAAGTGCTTAACTGAATCTTGTTTTTCTATCTGCTGGAAAATGGCACCTATGGTTTTGAGTTTCAAAAACTCTGGAAATCATTTTGACCCCTCCAACTATCGTCCGATCAGTCTTCTATCTGTTATTAGCAAGGTCTTTTAGTCAACAATCATCCACAAATTTTTAACATTCCATCTTCAAATAACTTACTGTCAGACATGATTGTCTGACATAAGTTTTTCAATCCTCTCACGGCTTACTTGCTAACTGCTGTGACTGAAAGATTCTTTTGTGCATTAGGCGGAGGCAGCAAGGCTAGGGCTATTGCTCTTTACATATCTAAAGCTTTTGACAAAGTTTGACATGCTGGTCTTCTCCAGAAGCTTGTTTCATACAGTGTATCTGGGAAAGTTTTTTAGATTATTAAATCATTTTTTTCTAACTGCTTTATTAAAGTCATCCTTAAAGGCCAACTCTTCATTTTTAGAAACTTTTTATATACATCAAGGTTCTATCTGTTTTGTTTCTATTCTACATTAATGACCTTCCAAACAACCTTACTTCTAGAGTGGCACTATTTGTTAATGACTCAACTTTATACTCCTGTCTTGACAAAAAGTCTTCTTTTCAATTGTTAAAAATAGGTAGCCCATCTTGAGTCTGATCTCAATTATGTTACAGGTCGGGGCTTGCAGTGGCTTGTGAATTTTAACTCCAATATAATTCAGTTATTTACTGCAATAAATATGACAATACTGTTGACATTTCTTTATTAATGAATGACAACCCGCTTACTGAGTGCTCTTCTTTATATCTTCTCAAATTGTCACTCACTACTTACTTCTCATGGAAACCATATAGACAATCAATTGCTAAATTACCATATACTAAGATTGTTTCTCTTTATCATGCTCCCCATTTTCTTACTCCTGATTCCATTCTCTACCTCTATAAATTTCTTATTTTCCCCTGTATGAAATACTGTTGTCATATTTAGGCTGGTTTATCTGATTATGCTCTTTCTCTTCTAGACAAGGTCTAAAACTGCATTGTAAACTAGTTGGCCCCACTCTATCTGCCAAACTTGAGACTCTAACATCGTTGTAAAGTTGCATTTCTTTCTATTTTCTACAAATACTATTATGGTTGCTGTTAAAAGAAGCTATCATCTCTAGTTCAATCAATTAAAACTTATTCTTGCCATTCAGCAAAGTTTCATCTTTTTACTGTATCTGTCCCTGTATGCTCTAAAAACTTTTTTTTATCTAGTTTTTTTTTTCCACACTTCATCCTTGTGGAACTCTCTCGCATCTTCATGTTTTTCTGACTCATACAACCTTTTACTTTTTAAGTCTTCCATCAACTGTTTCTTCAACTCTCTTATTTTTCTCTTAACTTAATAGTGGTTGCTTGCAGCCTTTTTAGGAGTAAATCAGAATAAAGAAAAATAAATTTCTTTATTCTGATTTACTCCCAAAACTTTTTTAAAAAACATCAGACCACATCATCTACAAGTTTTAATTTTGAACTTAAATTGTCAAATTACCTGCTCATACTATTAATTTAGAGACGTTACTATAAATATGGCACAACCCTTTCCCCATCCCCCTTTCCCTTCACAATCATAAACACACAAATAAAAAGGGGTCTTTCCACTGCAAATATTTTTTTAGAAAATTTAAAAATAAAATATGCAATATTTGCTTTTTATATTTAGTTAATAAAACACGATAAAGTATATAAATAATATTTATTTTATATGCATAAATTATGTTGGAATGCTGTTCGTCAAATTATCTTTGTAACTCTATCGTAATAATTTACATGATTTAATTAGATCATCTTCCAACATTTTAATTAAATTTTGAGGTTGTATAAAATTGAAAAGCTTTGAAATTTTTTTTATTTCTGTAAATCTATCATTTATCTATCTATCATTTATGTTTTGTATTACGCTGATTTAAAAATCAGCGTAAAACAAAACAAAGAAAAAAGTTATTTTCTTTAAAATATTTTTTTTTTAAAGAAACGAGATTCAAATAATTATTCAATCAAATAAGTAAAATCATTAGTGAAAAATCATCCGAGCATTCAGAATACAAAAAACAAGTTAGAAATGATCAAGTAGAAGTCTGAAGTGATCAAATAATGAACATGGATGAGCCTGGCAAGAAAAATTCTGGTGGCAAAAGAATGAGAGAAGCAAATTTAAAACGAATTGCAAATCTAAATGTTGTTGCGTCTTTGCCAAAATTGACTACATTTTTCGCAAAAAAATTGTTTTTTTGCGAAAAAAAAGCCGTGGATTCTTGCATATGTAGCAACAATCTTCTGGATTCGTTGACTGGTAATGAAGAACAATATAGGAATGAAGAACAATACATAATAAAGAACAACAAAGTATTTTTTTCGACCTTGCCGACTGGATACAAAGTTGTGATCTGGTTGAGTTCATTACAACAAATCAACAAAAAAGAGACGCTAACGGCACTGATTTTTTAAGGTCTAAAACACTAAACAATGCTGGAACTTTGCAACGCGCTTTAAAAGAGCTATTTTTTTGAAAGCTTATAAATGGATAAAAGAAAGCAATTTGCTGGTATATTCTGCTAACAATTGTAGTGTTTACTGAAAACCTTGCTTCTTTTTCGGGAAAACTAAGAGTTTCTTAACGAGCAAAAAAGGGTTTTGCAACTGGAAAGTTCCTCATAAAACAATCAGTGAGCATGAGTAATCTGCTGAACATAATAAATCTCTATCGTTATTATTCGGAGTGAATGCATTTCCAGGGTTGTGATTTTGTTAAACAGTTTCAGAGTGAAAAGGAATATTGAAGAGATATGTTGCGTCGGGTCGTGTTTGTCACTAAATTTCTTTCTTCCAGGTAAAATTTAATTATATTTATATTTTAAGATTATTTATCTTCTTAACCAATTTGTCTATTGATATATACATATTTTTATGGAGACTTTTTTTTGATCTATCAGAGAGTTAGCATTTTGTGGATTAGATAAAAAATGTCATTACTGATATTTTCTTAACTAATTAGAGTTTCTAGCTAAATACAACCCATTTTTAGCTTAACATTTATGTACTCACGTTAACCAAGGTAAAGATAGCACTTCCTATTTATATGCTGACATTTGTTGTTTGGTATTCAATGCCTGACGTAAAACCAGTTAAATGTTTTTTATTATTCATTCAAATAAGAGGTCATGGGGCAGCATTTATGCTTCATCTTTTCAAAGAGACATCAGAGATGCCCGGCATCAAGATCACAGATAGCCGTGGGTTGTTGTATTATGATGCCTTTAATATTTCTGGGGCCTACACTGGGGTTTCAAGTCCGTATCAAGGAGTTAAACTTACTAGCTGAATATGTTTCATGCGCCGGCCATTCTTTGAATCTAGTTGGTCTTGCTGCAGCAGAGCCTTGTGTAACAGCTGCATCTTTCTATGGCTATCTTCAACAGCTATATAACTTTTTCTGCTTCAACGCATTGCTGGGAAGTCTTGAAATCACAACTGGAAAATGGTGTAAAGATTCCAAAAAGTCTCTCACAGGCTAGATGGTCTGCACGTGTAGATGCTTGTTCTGCTCTTTAAATGGGTTATTCTAGTTACAAGGTATAATAATCAGAATCAGTATTTGAGTGCTTAGTTGTCAATAGTACATATATATTTATATATATGAAAAATGTGTTTAAACTTCAAGGTTGCCTTTAAAGAACTGAACAATCACAAAACGTAACAGCCAAACACGATAATAGAAGTTAGTAGACTTCTCAGGAAAATGGATAAGCAGGAGACAAATGTCATGATAGTCATCTGGAATACAATTATAGAAAGGTTCAACAAAGTGAACAAAATGCCTCAAGCCGTTGAAATCAGCTTATCAGTATTAAATGAACTGTATAGCTCTCTTTCTATTTTTGTTCAAGAGGTAAGATCAGGTTTTGACAAAATTAAAAAAGAAGTGATGGTGTTGGTGTACACCAAAAAGTACTCTACTGACAGAAACGATAGCACACAAAAGCCAACAGGATTAACATCCATTGAGGCAACAGACATTAATGGAAAAGGAAAAATGATTGCTGAAGTTAGTATCATCATGGATCAATTTTTAGTTGAGTTTGAGAGGCGAAAACAAGCTTATACTCTTCTTATCTTTTGTTTTGGATTTCTTGTTCGCCTTTCATATATGGATTCTGTTGCAATCACATCTCTCGCCCAAGAACCTTTAAAAATCTATCCGAACGATGCGGGCATTAATTATCCAAACGAATGTTTAGACATTTCAAGAGCTTTGTTCCCACTTTAATTGAAATTGGTAAACAGTGAAACTAGTAAACCAAATCATTCAGATTTACTTTTGATTATTTGATCAATGAAATTAATATCCACATCCCCTAACGTCAACGCCATTTTAAGGATGCTTCTTTCTGCCGCTGTCACAAGTTGTCACGGAGCAAGATCCTTTTCAACTCTAAAAAGGGTGAAAAATTGCTCAAGGTTTAATAGTGGACAAAAACGCTTGTAAGCTTTGGCCGTTTTTTAAATTGAAAATGTTCTTTTTTAAAAATATTAACGTGGAAGGTGTGATTGATAAATTCGTTTATTTAAAAAGCCGCTGCAAGATATTAAAATAATTTATCAACCTATAAATGCAAAAATGTCACCTATAGGTGACATATAATTAAAACACTTCAGCAGAGTAAAACAAAATTTATACATTTCTAAAGTATACATAGTTTTCATCTAAAGATTTAAATTTCGTTTTACCCTGCTGAAGTGTTTTAACTACATGTGGAAAAAAAGATCTGATTGTCTATAATTACCACGTTAACTTGTTGGTTTTTGATCTTACGCAGTAATATTTATCATGTAAAATATATTTATTATGTAAAATATATTTATTATGTAAAATATATTTAAAAAACCGTGTTTAAGAGGTAGGTGGGGGAAGGGGAGAGGGTTGGAGAGGCCACAACCGTTGTGATAATACCATAAGGACTTCTGGGAGCATCTAAATAACCTAAAAAAAAAAACAAAAAAAAACGTTATTTTTCTAGGGGGCTAGGATGACCTAGAGACGGGCCTGGGTAACAGGTATTGTCATTAATAGCAATATTGTTGTGTTTACATCTGATAAATCGTGATTTTTCTGCACTTAGGGTATTCTTAATTGGCAAGGCAGTTGTCGCCTAGATAGATAAAGGCATATCCTGGATTGATCCAGGCATAAACATGCAACAGAAACTTTTACGGAGTTGTGCCGGTTGGGTTATGCATGGGCTTTGATTACCTTTATGTATTAGTTAAAATGATTTTATTCTGATCAGAATAAAAGTACTTTAACTAATATATAAAAGTAATCAAAAACCATTTATAACCCAGTCGGCACAACTAATTTACTTATTTGTTAAAAATCTAGATTTAATTATTTATTTAAAATATATTTTAAACAAAGAAGTAAATTTAGTCAATATAGGGGTGAGATGCTTGATTCCAATGAGATACTAGATATCTTAGTGAGAGACTAGCATATCCTTTAAAATTTGGCGTCCATAAAACTTTATCACTATCCTGTTGAAGTACTTGGGAGACGATCTTTTGTATGGTGAAACACTTCGGTGGCAACCTTTTTGTATGATGAAACACTTGGGTGGGGACCTTTTTGCATACTTTATTTCATCAAATGGTTTCTACTTCAGAAAACAACAAAGGCTTTTATTAAGATTGTTTTATGACATTTTTGTGACTTTTTCTATTTGTGACATTAAATCTTTGTTTTAAGTTAGCAAGGTAAGTTATTACAACTTCAATTTGTTAGTTTATAATTAGAAAAAGTAAAGTAGAAAAATGAGTTTTTTTAAATTTTAGAGTAGTAAATAATTACGACTTTCTCACAATGTGTTTATATGGCTCAATGCTCAACGTATATTTAAAAGAAATTTAGTTAAAAAAATAAACCCTTGTTTTTGTGCGCGTAATGTTTTTTAAAAGTATTGGCTAAATTCCTGTCAATTAATAAATACTTGTAGATTTTAATAATAAAAAAAAAAAGAATTGTTCTAATTCTTTAATTTTTTATTGTATCAAAAATATCTTTCCAACGATACCAAATGTATTGATTTTGGTTTACTTTTTAAAAAAATACCAATTTTGGTTTACTTTTAAAAAAAACCATCTATTGAATAATTGCAACTGTAGTGAAAAAAAACTTAGTTTGTTGCCTTAGTTACCTTGAGTGTTCCAACATACAAGATACAACACACGCAACTTGAATTAAACCTAAGCAAGATAGCTGCGGCTGGTACCAAGGTTTTTTCGATAGAAACCTTCCACTGGCTTTAAGGACACCAAAAGTCGTAGTTTTTAGGTGCCATACATTTGGTGAATTCTTCACTAAGTTAACAAATATTTATAGAAACGTTTATGAAATACTAAAAAAACTTGTCTTAATACAGTACTCAAACCTGCTAAAATTATTGCTGTGAAAGGGCCGAAGCAGATGGGCAAATTACGCCTGAAGAACAAGGCAAACCTTTTGAAGTGTTTGCTCAGATATTCCTCGAAAAATTATAACAAGACCAGTTTCTAAATCATGCGTTGCCTGGCAGCAATCCAATGAAATCTTCGTTAATGGATAGCTTGCCTAACTTTTTTCAATTTGTTGAGCCAAGCAAAGACGCATAGACGCTTTTAATAGTTTTAAAAAATCATAAAAGCTACTGCTCAGTGGAGGATATTATGTACATGAAACCCAACGCCATGATATCTTTCACAATATTATCTTATATAATGCCTGATCTATTTTGAAAAAAGAGGTGACAAAAGAGCTGAAAAAGTGAAGTTTGAAGAACTTCTTTTTAAGGAGATAGCTAAAAATAACCACAATTAATAAGAACATGTTTCGCATAAAACATTTAAACTTATTGATCAGTGGGAGGTCAATCTTGTCAGTTTTGCGGGTATTAATGGTAGCTTTAATTTTCTTTCACATGATAAACTTATAGGTTTTAGTTATAATTTCTAGGTTTTAGTTATAATTTCTTATTAAGAAAAACTAGGTTTTAGTTATAATTTCTTATTAAGAAAAAAAATTTTAACTTTATGTTGAGAAAGTTTTGTTTGTTAAAGGACATATTTTGAAAATAAATTTTTTTGATATATTGTCATATGATTTAAATATTTTTTTATGCTTTATTTGACTTCTTGACTAAGAAGCGACTAATTGGACCTGTCCGGTCCAATTTGCTGACTTTACGTCAGCAAATTGGACCGGACAGACCTGCAAAATCTGTTCTCCGTCTATCAGAGGCCAAGAATACTTGCATTATAAAGTGTAAACATAAATTTAATGATAATGCTTTTTAAATAATGGTTCTTATTTAGTTCAGTTTATTTCGATATGTCATTTTTTTTTAAAAAAAAAGGTTTTTAAACAAAGTTAGTTGTTCAGTTTGTACCATTGTAAACTTCAGATAACAGAAGTGAAAATTGAGAAAATAAGTTGACTTGTTTAATCATGCTGATTAAATCATATGGCAATTAAACGCAGAAAGCACATTTAAAATTCCTTAATACAAGCTTTCCAATGATTACACAATTTATTACTAGAACCACACTGCCGGCTAAAAGTTTCCGGACACTTGGATTTTGTTTAATTTTTTAATTAAAACTCTAATAATTGTTTCAAAAAAATTCAAATATCATATTTATTTTATAAAAGATACATATACACTCAAACCTCTTTTTGTGCGGTAGATAGGGACCGCATAAAAGAAAACGCATTAAAAAAATCACATAAAACTTCAGGAGTGAGTACCTATAAAAAATAGTTTTCAAAACAATATTAAAAACATTTTTTTTATGCGGTTAGATACCGCAAAAAAATTCAATTCAACTCTTATATAAAAAATATTTAAAAGTTAACGTTGTAACGCAATTATATAAGATCGCACAAAAAAAATCGCTTAAAACAAAACGCACAAATAAAGTATCGCATAAAAAAAGAACGCATAAAAAGAGGTTTAAGTGTAGTTACTATTTAAGAAAAAAAAAAAGAAAAAAAATGAAATAAAAAAAATACTAACAACACTATTATTATTAAACTGTCTTTTCGTCAAAAAAATAACCCACGAGTTTTTATTACTTTTTTTGCGATCCGTGGCATCCTATTTATTAGTTTATTTATTATTTCGGGTGTAATTGATAACCAGGATTCTTCTAATATCTGCCACAGGTGCTCTTAGGATGTTGGGCATTTTTGTCTGACCTTTCTGTCCAATTCTTCCCACAGTAACTCTATTGGGTTCAAATCTGGTGATTGGACCGGTCAGGTCATGTTTTTGAGGACACCGTTATCCTCTTGTTTCTTTATATAGTTCTTTCATAATTTTGAGGTGTGTTTAGGATCATTGTCCTGCATAAAAACAAAACCACGTTCAATAGTTCTTAAGCAAGAAGGTATAGCATTGTTTTCTAGAATTGTTTTATATTGTTCTTTTTTCATAATACTCATAATTTTAACTAGGTCACCTACACCAGCTAATAAAAAACATCCCCATGCCATAACTGACCCACCACCATGCTTGATTGTCGGCATGTAAATTCTACGTCTTTGCCCAAACAGTTTAAATTTGGACTCGTCAGTCCATAGAACTTTTCCCCAGTCTTCTTTTGTCCAATTTTGGTGGTCTATAGTCCATTGAAACCTTTCCTTTTTATTTCCAATCCGTAGCAACACTTTCCTGACCGCTATACGGCCTGAAAGTATTGTTGTCTTCCGTGGTCTACCAGTTTTTTTTTGTCTTCAAAAATGCCTGTTTCTTTCCATCGTTTGATGGTATCTTGTACAGTACTTCTGGCAACTTTTAATTTTTTGCAAATTTTACAAACTGAGTAACTTTCTTTATGTAATGTAATTATTTCAGAACGTTTTGCAACCGTTAAAGAAAGTTTTTTACCCATATTTTAAATTAAATAATCGAATTATAAAATTTCAAAACTTTTTTCAAGATTTTTCAATGCAACCGTCATTAATACCAAATGAAAACTAAACAAAACTAAATATTCTTAATCATTTTAGTCGGCTATTATTATATTATAAATATTTACTTCATGATTTAACAAATAAATAACTTTAACAAGACCAAACTCTTAAGAGTAATGTAACGTTATATATCAAGTTAAAATAAACAATTAAAAAAACAAACTTATTTATGTAAGTTTGAGGTCAGTAATACCCAATTACTGACCTCAAACTTAAATAAACACTTAAAATTAGTAAGTTTAAGTATTATAAATTAATATAATTGATTAATTTAATGATACAGGATAGATTTTAGCTTTTTATAAAAAAATATCAATTGTGTGGAAACTTTTGGCCTGCAGTGTTAGTAATTTATTTAAACATTTTTTAATGATGTTTTATTTAATGTTTATGATGTTTTAATTGATTCATAACTTTACTTAATAAGTTTATTTTTCCGCAGATTGTAAAGCAATACTAAAATGTGAAGTAAAAAATTAATACAATCTTATTTTTAGTCTAAGATTAAGTATTTTTTGTTTATAAAACGTTTACTTATTTAAATTATTGATAAAACTTAAACTCAAAAAAAATATTTTTAATGACATAACTACACTTTTACACGCAAATTAAAGTTTTTATGTAAACAGTGATCTATTTTAACTTACATGAGTGTTAAACTTTCTTAATCAGAATTGTATTATGTGCTAATTCTTTAATAAAACACTTTAATAATTCGCCACTTTAAAAAATTTTACAAAAAGTTTATTTTTTAAATCAGTTTCTTTCAGGTTTTTAAAGGTTATCTATGACAAGGCATCAGTTTCATACAATGAAAATCAAAATATTGAGAATAGAAAAATTATAAACATAGAATCGGCATTTCGTGGTATCATGTATTAACAAAGAAAATCGCTGATACTAGTAAATCTTTATCCTGTTCAAAATGGTGCTTTCAATGAACTAAGTAATATAGAGGAGAAAAAAATATTGCTCAGAAGAGCCTTAAGAATAATATGACTCTAAAAACGGCAACACTTCAACTCTTTTCCTTATTATTTAAAAACTGCAAAAAGACTATTCATTACATTGTTTTGGATTTTAATTTTATGCTATCAAATTTAATAGAGAGTTTTTAAATTTGAATTTTGAAATCAAAAACAAAGTTTAAAAAAGTATTTAAGAATCTCTTCAAATCTAAAACAACATTTTAGAATCTTTCAATTATCTAAAAAAACATTCTAACATCTATCAAAACCACACCTTAAAAAACATTTTAAAATCATATCCCACATATACGTAAAATTTAATTTTTAATTGGGTTTAAAAGCATAACAACAAGCTTTCCATACTAGAAATATTTAAAATTTGTCAGGTTTAATGATACTTTCTGCTACTTCAGTTAAAAAAATATATAAATATATTGTATAGTCTAGATACAGTAGACTATTTAATGCATGAAAAATAGCTTTAACAAAATTAATTTTTTATATTTTCAACCCATTTTTTTTTTTACCTTTTTGCATTAAAAAAGTCTTTTGTTAAATTAAGTTAAGTAAAATAAATAGATAAACTTAACTATTAATACCTATTATTCTATCATAATTAAAAATTTATTATATCTTCTATAAAAAAAATTTGAAGAAAAACGACTAAAAAAAAAGTTTATAAGAAAAATATAGACATTGGATAATATAATTTAAAGAAATTAAAAATATATATATAATGGAATTTTTACTTGACCTAAATATTTAAGCCTTGTTTACAACATTAAAATTTCAATGAATTTCTTTGAATAAGTATTAGATTATTTTATTATTATGAATTTTTATTTAATCAAAAGTGTTTTGCGAACTCATGTGTGTGCCTAGAATGTTTTTTCAACATTGTTTTAAAAGATATTGTTTAAAACAAAAAAACAATGATTCTATCATTTGTTAATTACTAGTTGTGATATTTATAATTATTAAGTAAAATACTCAACACTTTTCAAGAGATAAAAAAAAAGGAAACTGAGGGTTGAAAACTGAGGTAAATGCTTGTTCTACAGTGACTTTTTGTTCAGTAATAGTTTTTCATGAAATTGGTAGTGAGTATTTTATCATGAAGTACTAGAAGTACATCACTTACGTAACGGATAAACTTTTAAAGATTGTAAAATTGAAAATTTGCGTTTAAGTAAACAAGTCACCAATAGTATGCAAGCAGCAAATAGAAGATAGTTATACAAACTATTTTTTTAATGTATAAAAACTAACCTATATAGTAAATATAATGCTTTTGTAGTAATTGTGTAACATTACAAATTTTCACAAAGCCATCATAAAACGTAACTTAGAAAAAAGAAAACCTTCTGAAAGCTAGATAACTTTGGGTGTGCCATTAAAAGTAATCTTTATTACTTTTATGTTTTAAAAAAAGCTGGTTTTACAACAGGTTTTTATTTTACAGAAACTTTAACTCCTGGTAAACGACATCAATTTTGTTCACAAAATGCTTCATCTTGGAGCAATTATACCAACCTAAGTGCCCTCAATTATGTAAACCTACTGAGAGACGAATTACTCTTAAAATACATGCCTGGTCAAGCACAAAAAAAAGCGTTTAGTTAACTCATATGGTTTAGAATACCTAAAATCACATATTCTAGTAAATATATTGTGAAAAGGAGTTGATTTTGTGCTTTATCACATCACAACGAAGGAATAAATGGTGCGATAAAAATGTTGCAGTATTTTAGTGTACAAGAAAATGTTACACAATCAACAACAAACTTTTTGCAGACAATTTATAAAAAAATAAAAATAATAAAATAATTTTAGTAATATTTTATAACATACTTTTGATTAGATGAAGCTTTTGGGTTGTGATTTTAAGGACATATTCCTATTAACATTAAACTGAACTTGACGAATTTCAAGTATATTTCAAGTACATATTTTGTAAAACAAAATTATAGTCTTGAAATTGGACAAAAACTTTATTAAACGCAATTGTGAACTTACAAGTTTACTGCGGATTACCTGCACAACACTTATTTCAAAATTGGCTTGAAACAAACAGGATTGTTTTTTTCAGTTATCATACAAAAGCAAATTTTACTAAAGTTTTTTAATTAATTTTATTTAATCTTTTTTAGTTGTTAAAAATTTAGTTGTTTTCATTGAAAGCAGCTAAACATCTTATTTTGTCTAAAAAATCTTATTTTATTTATTTATTTTAATTTTATTTTGTTCCTCTTTTATTTTTGGATTACTTTTTTTGCGTTAAAAAAAGTTACTCTAGATCATCTAAAAAACATTCTATTATCACTAAATTATTTAAAATTATTCAATCACTATTGATAAGTATCCTTTAAACCAAATATATAACTTAAATAAAAAATTAAAAAATGTTTTTTTCAATAATCAGAATTAAAAAAAAGTTCAAGGAACTTAATTTTAATTCTGATTATTTTTAGGGTGGAAAAGAAGTTAGGAAAATGATAGGAGGTGAGAGGAGTTTGAGATTTTACCTGTTCCTCAAATTCATTGTTAAAACTTTCAAAAGCTACAAATTTATAATACTGCTTTTGTAGGGAAACACTTTATATTAAAATATTGCAAATACATAACAACATTTAAATTCC
The DNA here is from genome assembly GCF_038396675.1 of Hydra vulgaris. Taxonomy (NCBI): domain Eukaryota; kingdom Metazoa; phylum Cnidaria; class Hydrozoa; order Anthoathecata; family Hydridae; genus Hydra; species Hydra vulgaris. Next base: position 8,879,765 of record NC_088922.1, read on the forward strand.
TGAAAAAAACTCCGCAAAGATTTTACTTATTTAATATTGGCTTAACAATCGAAGTTCAAATTCATCAAAATATATAGATAAATAAGTTTACTTTTCTATCTTCTGAACTTCCAAACTTTTCCAGATTACTATCTTTCCAATTAAATTCGGATTCCTTTCGCATTTTTTTCAAAGTTCTAATTAAACAAGAAAAATATTTTAAAGACTTTCACTATGAAAAGCAATCTAAAAACCTTTGTTTTATAGCAAGTGAACGTTTCTACATTTATAACGAAAAGATATTAAAAGCGTTTAATGCCATCTTTACATTTGCATTAAAACGTATTTAAAGCAGTATTTAGAAATAAATAATTTAAAAAAAATGTATTTTAATTGTTGTATGAGAAAAGGCGGGTTTATAACAATTGAATTTAATTATTGTTCAGCTTATTGTTTTAATAGAAGTATATGATATTTTAGCCAACTTAGTTTATTTTACGAATAGTTTAGCATTTGTATTCTAATTTGGCTAACAATTAAACTGAAAAAAAAGCTTAAGACTCAAATGAATTCTTTTGTTATGTGGAGTTAAGAAAGTTTCAAAAAAATTTTCCATTAATTTATCTGTAAAGTAAATTTTAAAATAACTTTACCAACCTGAATAAATATATTTCTTAGAGTATCCTGACTAATTCTGATTTTGGAATATTTTTATGACAAAAGCGGCTGTTATTAATATTGTACATTAGAAGCTATCGTATATTGGACCTTTTGAAAACGTTCGGCTTATCGAGACCACGATAAATACACACAACAGGCACATTAATATAGTTAAACAGTTTACTTATACAGGAGTTAGTTTACGTTGATTTTGAAAAAAAATTAAACTACAATGCTCTTAAAAATATGATAACTTTTACACATATTTAATACTTTCTAGCAGAGCTATTGAGTTATATAGAATAAATTTTATATGATGTCGCAACTTAGGGCCGCCCAGAGAGGAGAAGGTGGGGGAGGGGGGAGACAGGATACATTTTACCTAGGCACATGGACAAAAATGGCACATGCGAACCTTATTAAAAATTTTTTTAATTATGACTAGCAAGCCGACTGAACATATTTTTTTTGAGCTAGATAATGGATCACTGGTTTCTAGCTGAATCATTTTAAATATTCCTGCCCGTGAGTGTGCTAATCAGTCTAGTACTAATGCAATCATAAATTACGGCCCGGTGATTTTTTTTTTTTTGTATATATGTATATATCAGTCTCTTTACCATTTAAATAAAAGATATAATCTTCAAAAATGTACCAAAAAATTGGCATCTAATAAATCAACGAACGACAAAGCAGTCAAAGTATAGCTTAACAGCCGTATTATTCATAATCGGATATTCATAATTTTATTTCGAAAATAATTGTAAAAATTCTATTGAAAAGGCTCACGCCACCATCAGTTTTGACAAACTCTTAAGTCCAAGAGAGTCATCTTTCCTTTCAAATCAAGTAATCCAGGTATTGTTTAATAATTTTAATTAGTTATTACATAGGAATTTATGTGTATGTTTTAATGACGTATGTCAGTACATATCCGTACATTGAAAATTTTTAGGGGGAGTTGTTTTTAAAAAACAGTAGTTTATATTAGCAAAAAAATACTACTCGATTTTTATAGCAAAATGTATGCGAAACAAAGGTAATTGGTAAGAAATGCGGGGTTCATCACACCAATCGACCCCAACTGCTGTGCACGCTTGCAATATTTGAATGGCTATTGTAATAATTGTTACGAGAGAAAAAAACATTTTTTTGAATGATTTTAAGCAAAAAAAGCACGATTTAAAACAAAATAGAATTATACTTGTATTTTTGGTAAAATATTTTGTAAGATTTTTAGAATTTTAAAAAATGATGCTATGTAACATCAATCAGTTTAGTTATTCTCATTCTAATACTTTTTAAATATTCAGTCTTAATACATTGATTCCAATTCATTTAATATTGTGAAATTGCATTAAATTAATATTTTGAATTCATACAAAGAAACAAATCAATTTTGTACTTCGATTTGTCCGCCTAGGATCTGACAACTAATAGATAGTATAAGAGTGATTTCTGAAGGTAGAAAACTTGGAGGAAAACAAGGGTTCTGACATTGCAAAGCAGAAAATAGACGTTTTGGGTCAAACAAATTAATTTAAAAAACTGTAGAAGTCAGAGTTATGATACCGGGGCTAGCATTTCCGGTGTATATAAACGAGGGCAGGCCATCATTGTTCATATCTTGCAGTGCGCGTCTCAATCTAGCTGGCTATTATGAAATCTATTTTGTGGAATCCTCTACTGTAGTCACGAACTATTTTAGCAATATCCAATCGTTGTATAACTTTTTTAGTAGTAGCCCGATGCGCTGGAAAATTTTGACTGAAGCAACTAAGCTGTCCCTTCACCAAACGCATCAAACAAGATGCAGTGCGCGCACAAAGACTTCAAGGTCATTATTGAAACAACTAAAAGAAATATTGAACTCGTTGCAACTTTTTTTAAGATCTTGATTTAGAAGACCATCAACTAACTTTAGATAAGACACTCAAAAAGTGGATTCAATCATTTGAGTTTCTTGTCTTTACTTCTTTTTGGTTTAAGGCTTCCCTATGTTTAAACAATGTCTGCCTCTTTCTTCAATCAGAATCATTTATTTGGACGAAGGTTTTTAAAGTTATAGACAAAGTTTTTAAAGTCTCTATTTGATGATCTTAACCAACAGCGTTCTTCTTGGCCCCAAATTTTCTGAAAAGCAAAACTGGTTCCATCTGGGTTGGCCTAGTTTGGGTTCCAAAATGACTTTGTTGAGAAGAACAACGAAAAGATGAACACAGCCCACTTCCACGAAGACGAATAAAAGGGTTTTGAGTTGAACGTATTTTATAATGCTCTCGACGCGCTACTTCAGAAGATAAGACAGCAGAATGAATACAGTTGTTTTCAATAAACTGTAATGTGATAAAGGGGATAAGCCTTATGTCTATTGTATTAAGCATAATTATCACTGTTTATCTTAAAATAAGGAAGATATACAGCAAAAATCATGCTTAATTCAATATACCCAAGAATCCAATATTTTGAGCACCGACCAAAAATTGACCCCAGGCACAACAAAGTGTCTGTGCGGCACGCCAATTTTGAAACCCTATACTGGCTCAGAAAAGGCAAAAAATGGGCTAATTTTGAAAAAGAGGTGTGCGCGCGTTTGTTAATACTAAAAACTAAAACAATTGTCAAAAAGTCCATTGAACTAAAGTGAAATTGAATAATTACACAAAAAATCAAATAATGTTAAAAAACAAACATTACTTTATATCAAACTTGTACATTGAGTTAAATAAAGTTTTACAAAACTTCAAAACTCAAAATAACCGTGATATTTAGATTACAAAGTGTTATTTTGGAACAATGGCCAGCAATCAACAAAAAGCTGTTCTCTACAGGGAATGAAGAACTTTTCAACTGTGCTTTTCTAATCAAACTCCGTGAAAAAATGTTAATATAATATTGTGAAGCAATTAAAGGACAACAACCCAGAATGATTACTTAGGACTGTTAAACTTATGCCTTACTTTTCTTGATCAACTACAACAACGGAGTTTAATGTAAAGTTTCAATCTCCAGGTGCAACACACAATGTATGTTGGGTGGCCAAAGCTATATATTGTCTAAAAATATATTTGTTTAAGGATCAATTTGTTATTACTGCAAGGGAAAAAATGAAACATCAGGCATGTCTTTTTGTGGCATTTATATATGGATAGTTTGGAATGAAGCGTCTTTAGCTGAACAAGCACCATTTAATGATCTCAAGCTTCTTCAATGGATTAAAGAATACCCAAATCGTACAATTAAAACTGCTGCAGCAAAATCTTTTCATCGCAGTTTCTGGAATTTTTTGAACATTCAGTAGGATTGTTTTTCTTTGATTCCTGTTTGATTCCCCAACAACAACACCAAGAAAGATATGGCAAACAACCTAAAACTAGGTTGTCTAATTCGATTGTAATAATCCATTGTCTTCTTTCACCACACAACGCACTATAGAACTTTTAGATCTAATTTTAAAGAATGACAAAGAAAAAGCTGAATCATTTTAATCAAAGCATCTTTAGAGTGGGAAATAGATTCAACATATCTTAAAATGAAGCGCAAGGTTTGTCAAATGAAGGGCATCAATGCTTGTGCAGAACGAGGAATAGCACTTAATACATCCTTTAACTCATGATTAACAAAAGATGAAAACCAAAAGCAGTTTCTTCTTCGATTGATTGATCTTTACCGGAAGGAATTTCCTGTTGCATTAAAGTCTGCCCTGATGAAGATGATAATTCATGATAGATAGTTAATTTTTAATTGTCTAGTGCTTAGTAATAGAATGTAGTACACAAAAAATACTGTACTAAATATCTATTTAACAGTATTGTTTTTTAACAATAAGCATTGACAATCCACATAATAGTAACTAAATGAAAAATTATTATAAAATAATGAATAAAATTTTTTTTTTTATCTTTTTTTTACATCAAAAATGTGACAAAACATGGCAACCCCTATATATTATCCAATTTGCTTCAAATTTTGCCCAATAATAACTATTGTCATATAGAACAAGGAAAAGGTTGAGGACAACCAAAGTTTTAAACCTAAAAATTTTTTATCACTCTAATATATATATATATATACAGGCCCTGTATATATATATATATAATCAGAGGGGGAACCACATGGGCCATATGGCCTGGGCCTCCGATTTCGAAAATTGGATTTCGAAAGCCTGCATTGGTCAAGCTTACGACAACGGCTGCTAATAGTTATGGCTGGAAGCTTACGACAACGGTGCTAATAGTTATGGCTGGAAAGTATAACGGGGTGCAAGCGGTTTTGATACAAAAAAATCCAAATTGTATGTTTTCTAGCTGCGGAAATCACTCATTAAATTTAGTTGGTGTCGATTGCGTTGAATCATGCAAAGAAGCAGTAACGTATTTTGGAACAATTCAGCAAATGTACAATTTATTCAGTGGTAATTCTCAACGGTGGGAAATTTTAAAACAACATCTTCCTGTTTCGTTGCATGGAATGTCCAAAACAAGATGGTCAGCACGGATTGATGGTGTTAAACCAGTTGCACAACATTTGAACTCAGTAAGAAGTGCTTTAAATGAACTTGGGAACTCAATGCTATTCAAAAGTATATTTCCAAATTTGATTGCATTTTGATGCCGTCTATCTGGATGAAGCTACTCACAATGGTTCATTAGACAAATCTAATCATCGAGGCACGCCAAGCCACTTTTGATATTGAAAAGGATAACATTGAAAATCTATGTAATGACATTCAAAGGTAGCAAGAACAGTTTGATAAAATTTTAAATGAGTCAAAATTTGTTGAAGAAATATTGGTGTTTCATGTGAGTTTTTAACTAATTGTCATTTTCCAAGTCAAGATGATGTTGAGTTGTATTTCAAAATCAATGTATATTTTGTCATCATTGACTCAATTCAATCTGGCCTCACGCGACGATTTCAGTCGTTACAAGAAATTTGTAAACTTTTTGGATTTCTCTGGCAGTTTAAAAATTTGAATGACGAAGATCTTGTATTGGCTGCTCAACATTTTCAGCACAAATATGACAAAGAAATCTCACAAGAACTTGAAAATGAGGTTTTATTTCTTAAAAGATTCTATGGTGCTAATTTTAAACTAGATTGCACACCAAAAAAATTGCTGGAAGAAATACTTGGACTTGGTCTTTCAGGTTTCTTTCCAAACATTACAATTGCATTACGATTTTTTATCAGCTTGCCTGCATTGACGACTTCGGGTGAACGCACATTTAATGTTTTAAAGCAAATAAAAAATTATCATCGTTCAACTCTGGGACAGGAACGGTTGAATGGACTTGCTATGTTGAATATAAATTGCGATATTGCACGAAAACTAGATTTTTTAAATATGCGAGTGCTTCCAACAAGTTTAACTGTTAAATATTAAACATCTTGATGATGATCAAACAATCTTCCCAACAAAATTAAGAGAATTCTCCTCAATATTTTTTCATTCTGCTTACAACGGCTCTTTTTACACATAAATTTGCATTCGTATTTTTTTTTTTTGTAAACTTTTTTTTTTTTGTAAACTAATTTAATACGTTAATGATTCCACTTAAATTAACAAGACAGTACAAAATATAGCACTTTGCTGACATTTTGGTTATCGAAATCAAAATCATTGTTGCAATGATATATTACGTTATTTAGATGTCTAACTTGCGGGATTTTATTGGATGAAAAACAAAGCCGTTTTTTTTTGTTTATAAATATAATCCGCTATTTGTAAAAAGGGCAAAACGTAGAGTTGATGAAATAAAAGTTAAAAATGCAAGTTAAGAGCAGCAAAAGTTCCCAATAAATTAAAAATTAAAGATAATTCAACAACACGTTTTAATAATTATAGTATACTAGGCTCATATAAAAACTAAAATAGTTTTTTTATGAGCCTAGCTTTATTAAACAGTATTATAATTCATAAATATGCTTCAAAAGCGTCTGTCGTTTCACTTTTTTATTCAAAACTTTAATCCATTTCTTATCGGAAATGAATTTAGGAAACATAAATTATTAATTTACAAGTATTCTTATTTCCTCTTAACACTTTTATATAAATAGTATTTATATTTAAAATATATTTATTTAAACAACTTTACAACCTATTTTTGGTGCATGCTAAAGAACGCTAATCTTTTCAAAAGCGTGACTTTTATCAGCTTTCCGGATATTACAGAGACAATCTTTGCGTCATATTAGATGATGACTTTTTTCCGTAGTCTGCAAATTTATATATCAGTGACACCTCCTTTTGATGCAAGCTAAAGATCGCTAACCGTACTTGTTTTGAATTTAATAATATTTACAAAAAAAATTTTCAACCTCTCTTTCAAATTCAGCAAATCAGCTTCGACGAAGAAAGGGGTACTTTGGACAACCTGAGTAAAAAGTTTCTCATTGCTGACTATAAACACACCTTTATGAATTTGTATGCAGGGCCGTATTAAGGCGGAGGCTGAGGGGGCTATAGCCACATGCCCACCAAAAAAAATAGGCCCACTGAAAAAACGATAAAACAATTATAAAATATAGACACACTGCTAAAAAAAAATATCAACAAATTATCGAACATCTAGACATTGTAAAAAAATATTTTATCTATCGGAAGTTTAACTATAGGAAACCTAGACACTGCAACAATATATATTACTTCCGTATATATTGTATAAATAATATAGCGAGCGACTAATTTTTTTTTTTTATTGAATAAAAAAAGATTACTGCAGACTGTTCGCTCGTTATATTATTTATATAATGTTTTCATTTTATTAAAATAAAAATGAGTAATCATCAAAAAATTAAAAAGCGGATGGGACAAAGTTTAAGAAAGAAGAAGAAAAACGATAAAAAAAAAAGTTCTGACCGTAACTAAAAAGATTGCTGAACTATGTCAATCCCACAACATTACCAAGTCTGAATCGAATATTGAACTTATTACCAATAGTGCAATGGCAACTGAAACTTGTCAAACTGATGATCATGACCAAGCAACAGGTATGGAGATATTAAATAACTTAACAACAAATATAAATCATGAACAAGTTCAAGATGAACCAGTTCAAGTAGAATGTCTAGCAGAAGAGGTTAAAGTGGAATTGCAATGTGATAAACTTGCAGATATAGATACAAAGTTTCCTGATGATGTAGGAATGTGGAAAGTTACTGATGTTTTGCGCGATTACTTCTGTTTCAAAGGAATTGCTAGTTGTTAACACACGGAAAGCGGTTTTAGCACGTCAGAAGGTATATTTCTAGGTGATACGTTTAAACGACGTTGTTTAAAATCATTTTTTTTTTGAGAATTAAATGGTGAGAAAGTTCAGCGTGATTGGCTTTGTTATTCTCCAAAAATTGGCAAGATATTCTGCATTACTTGTAAACTATTCGTAAAAGCCGAATAAACGTCGTTGTTAGTAACTAGTGGTTATTATAATTGGAAGATTGCAGTCAGCATTCAGGGATTGCAGTCATTGCAGTCAGCATTCAGGGATTGCAGTCATTGCAGTCAGCATTCAGGGATTGCACTCATTGCAGTCAGAGATTTAAGTTTCCATTAATCCAGTACTTTGCACAGAAATTTTTGAATATGTTATTTACATAAAAACTACCGGAAAGCGAATAGATAAAAGTCTTGTTGAACAGTACATGTCTGAAAAGAACTGTTGGCTTCAATTTCTCAAACAGATTTTAAGTGTAATCAAACTATTTTTGGCGTGATGTATTGCTTTTTGTGGAAATGACGAGATTATTGGATCTGTGAAAAATGGAAATTATGTTTGAAGTTACTTGCAAAGTATGATCCATTTTTTTTCAGAATAGATTTAATAACGCCCTAACAAAGGTAGAGGCCACATATCATATTTGTTATCAACAATTTGTGATGAATTTATTTTAACTATAAGTGATTAGTTAATGAAGCAGGTCATACAAGAAATAAAAGATGCAAAATACTTTTCTGTCTCAGTAGACTCAACACCGGATGTTTCGCATTCAGACCAGTTAACATTTATAATTCGATACGTAGCAGCAAGTGGACCAGTTGAACGTTTTGTAAAATTTATTGCGATATATGAGCTTACTGGTGAGAGCTTGGCAAAAATACTACTTGTATTTTTAGAAGTGAATGGTATAAGCATTAAAAACTGTAGAGGACAATCGTATGACAATACATCAAATATGATTCGAAAATACAATGGTGTGCAAGCCTGGATTTGCAAAGAAAACAGTTTAGCTGAATACATTCCATGTTGTGGACATACTCTAAATCTTGTTGGTCAAAATGCTGTCGACAGATATCCAGTTGCAGTTTATTTTTTTGATTTCGTTCAAAAACTGTTTCTGTTTTTCTCTGCTTCAACATACCGATAGAATCTACGTTTAACTGGCTTTACTCCATTACGAATAACTATATAACAACTTGATGCATTCGATGCACTGCAAAAAAATATATAAAACAATTCAAGAGATTCTTGTAAGCATGTCTGAATCAACAACTAAAAACTGATACGCGATTGGTAGCAAAAGGACTCGATACAAGTATAAATAAGTTAGAGACTGGACTAGTGGTCCAAGTATGGTCAATGGTTTTAAAAAGGTTTGACAAAACAAGCAAATGTTTTTAGATTTAAAACTAGATTTAAATATGGCTACAAAGATGTTGCAATCTTTAAAAACATCTGTTTATGAGCTTCGTTTTCAATTCAGTGAAATAGAACAGAAATGTAAAATTCTGTATCAAAACGATGCGTATCAACAAGAACATAAAAAAAAAATTAAGCATAACAGAAAATGGGACAATCGTGATGCAGAAGCAGATAATGCTAAGCTTGATTGACGCCTTCGAAAAGTTTAAAATACACACATTTCTTCCAATTATTGACAAGCTATTATATGACTTGAATCAGAGAATCTCTGAATACAGTGATATTGATGATAGATTTGGTTTTTTGTCTCCAGTTAATACTTTAAATCTTATGATTTGAGAGTCAAAGCCATGCATTTAGTTAAAATATACCATAAAGACCTTGAGCCTCAGTTATCCAATAATATGGTTCAATTCATTGCTTTGTTCTGACAGTTTAAACAAAAAACCACGTCAATTTGTACAAACAAAAGTAGAGAATTGCAGGTGTTCATATTAATTGGTAAGCATAGACTCTTGGTTGTTTTCCCAAATGTTTCAATTGCACTACGCATGTATCTTTGTTTAATGGTAAGCAATTGCAGCGTAGAACGTTTATTCTCTCAACTTAAGCACATTAAAAACGATTTAAGATCAACCATGGGCCAAGAAAGTTTAAACACTCTGCCGCTGATATGCATAGAAAATAGACTACTTCAACAGCTTGATTTAGATTATGTAATTGAAGAATTTGCTAATAAAAAAATCTCGAAAAGTTAAGGTTTAGTAGTCTAAGATTTTAGTAAATAAACAAACTTTTAAACTCACAAAAACTGCAATATCATTGAAGAATTATGATATTGAGAAATTTTTTACAACTTTGTTAATTAAAAACTATTCTTTACAGTAAATATTTTGTAAAAAACGATGTCAACTGCATTGAATTATAGTAACTATAAAAAAAACATTTGCTATTTTTGCCGCATTATTGCTACAAATTTTGTAATTTTTTTAATAATAGACCGTAGACTCACTCTAAATCTGTAGCCTCAGGCCCACTTGGCCCTTAATCCTGCACCTTTTTGTATGTTTGCCTCCTATCAGTACACAACTCACACAATTTTTAGAGTTACCTTTTTTAGGTGAATAAAAAATGGAACGGAGTAAGGTTTGTATGAGTGGAATAGATCAACCAAAGATTTGTATTTTAGCGTTTTACCTAATTTTTAATTACCAACACTACTAAAAAAAATCCTTGATTAAACAGAACGCAACATAAAACTATAATTTGAAAAAGATTTAAAGTGGTTTTTAAAAATGTTTATTTTACCCTTGTGGTGTTTAGTTACTACTTGATAGAACTTCTAAAAAAAAAGTTAAAGCCTTAACCATTATATCACCATTTTTGGATGTTCTCAAATTGACAGTTGCTTCAATTGTAACAAATCCAAAGTTCGCTAAAATGAAACTAGTTATCTGACCAGCTCGTCTTTTTGTCTTGTTATTTAATATGTAACTAAATTCAAATAAATCAAATGTCATCCAAAATATTTTTGAACCACAACATGATCCTAGCAACCTTTAAAATTAATAAGACCACATGAAAGAAAAAGTAATAAAAGCGAGTAAAAGTTTGAGAAACAACATTTTTAGAAGCAAAAGTATGCAACAAATAATTATCGACATGATCACTTACATCACTTACGATCACTTACGCCAGATCAGTCATTAGCGTTAGTCTAAGTCTTAAATTAGATGCTAATTCATCTAAAAAAACAGCATTTAAGAAGCAGAGCTCTTCAATTTAACTCTCTATAACCTTTATACCATATAGTACAAGAAGCAAAAAATAAATGCTACCCTGAAAACATTCAGTTCGGTAAATATTTACAGGCTGACCTGAAAACATAAAGATCAATGACTACTCTGTAGAGGTTCTGTTACAAGATCTTCTTTTTCATACTTCAAGAATATTTTCCGCTTATAGTGTTTTGTTTAATTCGCTTGTAGTTAAAGATTAAATTTTTATATACAAAGCTGGTTTTGATTGCGAAACGAGGTAACCTGTCTACAGATCAACAAACAGATGATCCTAGTGAACCTAATACTGATGAATCGCTTTTTATAGCCAGCCTAGTTTCTTTAAAACTATATTATTTCAAAGATGACAAAATTCAGTTAGGTTTGACAAATTCAAAACCATTGTAAACTGGTTACTGCAGGCTTCTCAGAATTAGATCTAAAAAAAAATCAAATAACTAGTTCTTCAAGACTTAGATTCGTAAGTTTTGATACTTTAGTCTTATTATTTTAAAATAAAATATTATATAAAAGTAACAACTATATTGTTTAAAAACAAATGTTTGCAAAATGGTTTGCAAAAAGGTTTACAAAAGATTTACAAAAAGATTTGCAAAAAGGTTTACAGCCAAATGGAAAAAAAAAAATAACTCGCAACCAGATTTTTTTTGCACTGACAGACTTTTATTAAAATCGTTAGAAACTTAATAGAAACAGCACTTTGATTTTAATTTATCAAAATTAAATGTAATAATTTTTTAGCAGTGTCATTTTAAACATTGCTTTGTCTACATTGCAGAGGTAATATTAAAATCATTATCTACATTACCTGCTGAATGAATGAATGGTGATATTAAAATCATTGTAAAACCATACGAGTTGTTTAAATCCGTTGATTGTGGTGCTGGCGTTAGCATTTTTCTGATAAAAATCATTGCATAGGAATGGTAAAAGTTCATTCTTCAACCCCAAGAAAGACCCAAAAAGATGTAAGAACGGAAAACTGTTTCTTAAAACAAGTAACTAAAATAACCACACAAAAAATATGTCAATATACTTTTTGAAATAAAAAAATATTTATTTAAATATGACCTGTACTAGTCACCTCGCATAAAAATCGGTTGTCAAAAAAAATTATTGTTGTCAATTAAAAATAGTATATATATTAAGATTATGACTTTTTTTCAACCCCATGCTTCTGTACTGTAGTTTGATGAACTTTTACCTAAAAAGCACGAAATGAACTGTTGTTTGCATATCTTTTGAAAAAAGTTCACCCCGCCATACTACTATGTATTGCATAGTAGTACTTATGTTAAAATCAATTTTTCAATGGCGGGGTGAACTTTTTTCAAAAGATATGCAAATAATAGTTCATTTCGTGCTTTTTAGGTAAAAGTTCATCAAACTACAGTACAGGAGCATGGGGTTGAGAAAAAGTCATAACACTTAAAAAAAAAAACCCTTAGAAAAAAAAAAAAAAAATATATATATATATATATATATATATATATATATATATATATATATATATATATATATATATATATATATATATATATATATATATATATATAAAAGAGATCATAATAATCAAAAATTTTCAAAAGGTATATTAAAGTTTAGAAACATTAATGAAGAACAGCGTACTCGAGACTCGCTTGTATGGAGCAACCATAAGACTTCTTTATATTGTGTTCCTTGCCGGTTTTTTTAGAACAGTGTCGGTTCCAAGCTAAGTATTCCTTCGAAACCTGTATTAACTACAGCTGAAGGCTGGCCAGCAAGTTCCAATTGGCGAAAGTTATCTAACAAAATTCTCGATCACGAAAAGAGTAATGGGCATTGAGAATGTTATCTAGCATGGCATGAATTAGAACGACATCTTTTCATACAAGGAGGTATTTATTATTTTATTGAACCATCAATTAAAGCGACACGCTTAACGAATGTGGTAACAATGCTGCTGAATGTATTCTAGAAGCCATAACCTAATTTGGAACTATGCAAACAATAAACACCTTATTCATGTGTAGTTCGAAGATGTGTGAAATGCGTATTGATTGTTTCCTTCACGGCATATCTAGCAACAGGTGGTTTGATAGAATAGAGAGTGTCAAACCATTCGAGCTCACCTTCCAGGAGTAAAGCTGACTTTGGAAGACTTGCTCCAGCTAAATCTTAATCTAAAAACTTGGAACGAGATTCATGGAGCAATTTGCTATATTAGTACCTTTACCTGCATTATAATGTGTAGCACAGATATTAATTCCTACTAACATTTGCAACAAAGTCATTCAACCCAGTAATGCGACTTTAGAGATAGAAGTTTCAAATATAGAAAGCTTACTTCCACAATTACTAGCTATTCGTGATAGTTGGAAAGCAATGTTAGCATCAATTAATGCAATGAAGCTGCATCTTGTTGCATCTAGCTTTTCTTTGGAACTAAAAAAAATCTCAGAGGAGGAATTAATACATGAAGTAGCTAATTTTGTAAAAAAATTTCACTGTTGGTTTGGTTAACAGAATATTAGGACTGTTCAAATGATGAGTTGTTGTAGGTGACTGTATATGTACTTTTTTAGTTACTCTGTTTAATTTTATCTATGGACCTTGTCCCTATTTATATGTACATGATTTTTAAATTAAATACATTATTAAAAAATAAATATTTTTTATATTAATCTAATCTAAGTCTATTTAGTCTAATCTAAGAAAACATATGATATTTTAAAATTTAGCATTTTTTGCGTGTTTGGCCGAACTTTTACCAAGGTTCGGCCAAAGCGAAGGTTCGACGAAACAGCCGAACGTTCGGTGCATCCCTAATAAATAGTCATTCAAAATGAAAAATATAAATATTTCATTAAGAACCCAATACATTGGGAACATTTAAGACACTTTCTCATAACATTTGTTGTAAAGGTGTATTAAGTTCCTAATATTTAAAATGTAAAAAGTTACCCTTATAGAAACTAATTAGATATTAAGTAGAATTAAAAATTGGTAGCAAAAAATTTTTATTTTAATTAGTGAAAGGTTCAGATCTTTACTGTGTTAACAAAACCTTACTGTTTTTACTATGTCTTCAAATATCGAGTACTCAACGGTGAACGTACATTTCTTTTTAGAATGTGATTTAAGAATCGTCTATGATCATTAAACATTAGTGGTCATTAAACATTGGTGGTCATCCCTACCTAAGTGGATACTGAGCCGTATCTAGTGTGGGTGTGAATAGACATAATTGCATAATAATAATTGCACACACAAACAACACGCGCACACTCACTTACACCCGCGTAAAGCACACAAACACGCACACGTACGGAATACGCGATGTTGCGACTTGTGTTCTTCTTGTTTGTTATTTAATCAATTATAAATCATGTCTTCAGAGACCGTTGCGCCTACAACTTTTTTGTTAAAAGTTGTTTTAAATTATTTGTATTATAATTAGTTGAAGTCTTTTAAAATTAGCTTTGTAGTAAATTTTACATTTTTACATTTTTACAATTAAGTACAATTAGTGTGGATTTTGTTGAGATAAAAACTTCATTCAAAAAAACTCCTAGTTTCACGAACGATTTCTTGGTTAAAAGTCTCTTAAAAGTCTTAATTACAAAATGGTTTTATCAATTGAAGTATTATAAATATACACAAACTATATAAATACAAAAATAGCATTTTTTTGCCTCTATTAAAAATACTTAAAATTTCAATTAAAACACAAGTAAATTGTTATTGATGTAGTTTAAAAAAATGATATTTGATTATTTTTAAACAGTTATTGTTTGTTTATTTAACACATCTTTAACACGCTAATGTGTTATAAAATTTATTATAGATTTTATCCCATATTTTGTTATGTTATATTTTTATTGTGTTATAAGTTTAGTGAAATTATGGGTTGTGATGGTGGAACAATACCAAAGCGCCATGAGCTTATAAAAACTGCAAAAAGACCAGCACAAAAGGACAAAGACATGGATAGAAATGCAAAATGGTCATCATGTGCTATTAGTCAACAAGGTTTATTACCTCCCATAATGTGTTGTGAATTAGGGAAACTTTACAGGTATAATTTTTGAATAAAACTTAATTAAGTTATTTTTTTAAATAGAAATAATTTATTTTTTTATTACAAAAATAAATTATATTTTTATTACAAAAAAAAAAAATTATGTTTTTGTTAAAAAGTAAATGTTTTTATTTTTTGTTGTCGTATTAAATAGTTTGTATTAGTGTCATATAAATAAAAAGTTTGTATTATTGTCATAAAAATAGCATTGTTATTAGGAGTTTTGATATTAACAATATTTTTAATAAAGAGAATATTTTTACTCTTGAATATTCTTATTGTATGATTTGACAGGTTTGCTCAAGTTTTTATAAAATATTTTTTTTGCTATTGTTAATGCTATTCTTGTTTATGTTATTGCTATCTTGCTATTGTCTGTGTCTATTGTTATTGCTCTTATGTCTATGCTATTCTATTTAATATATAGTACTGAATGTTCATCTATATTCAATTAGGATGACCATATTTAAATTTATTATGTTCAACCCTTTGCCCTAACAAAAAATTACTAATGCACACAAGGAAAAAGATTTTTTATGTGCACATTAGTATTGAGTGATCAATGATAATATTGACTTAGGTGAGTTATCAATTGATATGGATTGGGACTATGAAGATATATAAGTTGTTGAAGTTCCTTATTCAGATATACCTGATGGATTTCATAACAGATATCCTGCTCTCTGATTAATTGATTCCTATCAGAGATATGATATATTCACCTTTGATTATTGAGCTGTTGGTACTTGAAACAATTTGCTATGCTCAAATTCAGGGCCAGACTTGGTCCTATGAATAATCGTCACCCAAAAGTTCATAATAAAGTCTAAAAAATTACAAATCTACACTAAAAACTACAATTTTTCAAAGAAAATGAAAAATCAAATGCCACTTTTTGGTTGGTGCTTCTAGACAGCTGTTTAGATTTGCCTTATGGCAAATGCGCCTCTACTCAATAATTTTGTTGTGAGAACCTCGAAATTCTTAAGCATGGAATGTAAAAATTTAGAAATCCATTACTGTTTTAAAAATGCAAATATTTCTGGGTTTTTTTGCTTATGGGAGTTATATACAAATTGCTTATAAGAATTATATGCAATTCAACAGTTCAAAATCAGTTGTTTTCAACTGATTTTGAAGTTTTTACTGTTAAAATTTTTTAATGACCTGAATTATGTCTTCGCAAATGGCGGATTTGTTTTTATAATGACAAAAAAGAAAATTGAAGATAAATGTAAAGAATATTGAAAAAACCAAACTATATATAAAAATATTAATTGTTTATTTTATAAGCACAAATAACTCATCGACGATCATATAAATTAACTTGAAGAAAACATGCACACAAAAAATCATTCAAAAGGAAGAATTAAATAATTAATTAAAAAAGAAAGAATAAAAAGCAAAAGTAGAGCTAGAAGATCGTTTTTTTTTTTTTTGTTAAATAATTTTTCTTTTTTTTTTATGATATAACTTGTAATCATGATTTTAATTCATTAGTTATTATTTTTCAGTCATTATATTATTATTTGTTTTCTCACATTATATTATTTATTTATAGTTAATTGTATTTATTTTTAGTCCTCATTTGATACCTAGTTATTTTATTTATTATATTTATTTTTAATGTTATAATTTATAAACTTATTTATTATTGACTTATTTTTATTTATTATTGTTTTCTTATCTTTGTTAATAATTTTATTGTTGGTAGCAGTTAACGGTAGTTATATTATTATTGGTATAAATTAATAATATAGTATAGATATTGTTATATTATTATTAGTTTTTTTATATTCAATATTTTTTGTTCTATAGTTACTTTTAGTATTAATTGGTGGTTTGTCAAAGTTTAATTTATTTTGATTGTTTAATTTTATAACTGTTAGCTTTTAGTTACCTTTTGTGTTAATCATTTTTTCTATCATTGTTCTTATTTCTTTATATTGTTATGAAAATTATTTTTGATTACTCATGCCAATTACCCAAGTTTTAAATTATTGAACTTAGTCTTTTACTTTGCATTTTTTTTTAGGTCTCTATTTCATACTTTAGTCACTTTAACTAGTTAATACTGCACAGGGATGTGGAGTCCCAAAAACGACTCCGGATATGAAAGTCACATAAGATTACTTTATCTTAGTTTTTGGTATCAAGAAGTTCTAAAAATATAAATAAGTTTATGGATTATTAATAGGAAAAAAATGAAGACTTTTAGGTTAGAGGAACAATCGTTTTTTGAACTCGGAGTCCTTAGGTATAATGGCAGCAAGGACTCTGAGACTCCAGGACTCCGGGCTTAAAAACAAGTCATTAAATGTCATGAACTTTTTTCTTATATCAGATCATGAGTCAACAATCATGTTTAGAGCTTCTGGACACTATAGACTTGGAAAAAGTAGAGATATAAAGCCGGAGTCCTTTTGGGACTCCGCATCCCTGATACTGCATGTACTTATTTTCTAAAGGCATTTAAATCTCTCTGAACACTTCATAAAAATATAACTAATAATCAAAGAACCATTCAATGTGATCTTAGTAACTCATGGGTCCATGCAGAGTGTAACCATATTGATGCATACTCTTATAATCTTCTTTTAAATGACTCGTCAGATTTGTATTGTCATAGCTGTTTATCAAATAGTATGGCCTTTAGTTTGATTTTCAGCTTGGAGCCTAAGTCAATATTATTATGCAAGAATATATCTACTTGTTTATTAAACTCTTTTGAGATTCCAAGTTATCATAAAAATATCTTTAAAGATCTAAGTAAATTTCCCAGTTCGGTTAATTGCAAATACTATGATGTTATTGAACTCAATAAAACTATGCTTCCCAATTCAGAACTATATATTCATCTTAACATCGCTTCTCTACCATTCAACATTGACGAACTCTGTAGTCTTATTGGCTCTCTTAATAATTTTCCCTTAGCAATAGGTTGTACAGAATCTAATTTATATATAAACGATACAAATATAACTGATATATACATAAACGGGTTTAATATTGAACATTGTCCTACTGAGGCTAAAAAAGGTGGAACACTTTTATACTTACACTCAAATTTAAACTACATAGTTTGCAATGATCGTATGATTTATTCTCCTGAATATTTAGAGTCTATTTTTGTTAAAATTGCAAAACCTTGTGAATCAAATATAATAATTAACTGCATTTATTGTCATCCCTCAATGAATCAACATGAGTTTACTTCTTCCCACTCTTCTTCCCACTTCCTCTACTAGAAAAGTTAAGTAACAAAGAAAAAAAGAGATTTTTTCTTTGTTACTTAACCCTGTTTCTACATATCTTGATTCTTTAACATCTTACTCACTAAGCCCTTTTACTATCACGCATTACGGCTACATCAAAAACCCTCATTGACAACATATTCATGAACTATCATTCAACTCTGATCAATATTTAAAGATCTAAATAAATTTCCTAGTTCGGTTAATTGCAAATGCTATGATGTTATTGATCTCAAAAAAACTATGCTTCCCAATTCAGAACTATATATTCATCATTATGATTTCAATTTCAGACCACACAGCACAATTTATTTATATTCCTGGCATACCCAACCACTCCAAAAAAGTAAAAACTTACGGACGATGCTTCAAAAAATTTAATAAAAGTATATTTATTAAAGAAATTTCTGATATCAACTGGGAACTCTCCATTAAAAAAGGTGATGTTAACAAATCCATGAATTTTTTTTTAAAAACATTTGATGAAATCTTAGACTGACATGCTCTTTACAAAATACTAACCAACCAACAAATTAAACTAAAATCATAACCTTGGATTGGAGTACTTAAATCTATTTCAGATAAAAACAAACTTTATAAAAAGTTCATAAAATCAAAAAATATTTATAAGAAAAATGAATTGTTTGCAAAATATAAATTTTATAGAAACAAAATTTCCAATTTATTAAAATTTAGCAAAAAGACATACTTTATTACAAATTTTAATAATCTGAACAATATTAAAAACACCTGGAAGGGAATAAAAGAAATCAATAATATTAGACCTTCTACACACAATACATTTTTAAAACTTAAATTAATGTAAATCACTGATTAAATTGCCATATCTAATATTTATAGTAATTTTTTTTAGCACTATGCATAACAAACTAATTAGCAAAGCCTTACCCCCTAAACGTGTATTTAGTGACTTTCTTAACATTCCAATGCTAAATCATTTTTTATTAATCCTGTAACTGAAAATGAAATATCTGGTCTCATTACAAATACGCTCAAAACTTAAAAAAGTCTTGGTTCTAATAGCATACCTACATTCCTCCCTAAAATAGCCCCACACATTATTTCAAAGCCTCTCTGTACTGTTATAAATAACTCAATTAAAAGTGGTATTTTCCCAGATATTTTTAAAGTTGTTAAAGTTATTCAAATATTTAGAAAAGGCTCTCTACAAGATTTAACCAATTACCGAATCTGCCCTTCAAATCTCAAAATCTGCCCTTGTTAAATGTTCTACTGGTGTTTCTCAGATCTTCATACATCCATGGAAGGACAAAAAGTACACATTAATGAAGTTATCATATAATTCTTTTTTAAGCAAACAAAAACAAAATTTTCTTTATAGACTTCATAGATTTTTTTCATCATTGTCAATAACTTTCATTTTCTCCTTCAGCTTCTCTCTTCTTCTTTTTTTTCCTATGTCAACCATTTAAAAACAACTGATGATTTTTTAAAGGTGCTGTTTAAGTATAAGTCAATTGAATGTAGATTTAATCTTCTAACATGGTGAATTGCTTGTAAATGCAACATTGTGATCATATTTTGTTTCATTTGATGTGATTGCTACTGGAAACTTCACCAAATTAAATTTTTTTTCAAGTTTACCATTTGTTTTACTTAGCATAATCAGGTTATTTTCAGCATTGATAACTGATGATAAGTGATTTTAATGTCATTCTCTTTGTTAAATAAGTAAACAAGTTCTCTTTATGTAAATAGCATGTAATGCTTTGAACGATAGACTTTGACACCATCAGGTTTCCCACAGTAAACAGTATCTTTCCTGTGTGGGGAACAATAGCTTATATCTGGTTGTTCTAAAAATTGAACTACTTTTTCTTTGTTTACCTGTATCATTGATGGCCTTCCAATTTTAAACGATAGCTTTCTTCTAGAATTAAAAAAAATGTTTGTTTTTTTTTGGTGATAAACATTGCACAAGAGCAGATAAAACTTTAACTTGAAGTGGACTTTTTTTTGGCATAGCTCGTTTTAATTTTGCTAATGAACGGTATACCACTTGATTAGCTGTTCCATCTTTCTGTACTGTTTCAATCTGAAAATAAGATAATGCTTATCCAAAGAAAGAAAATGAGTAAAAATAAACGCATTAATAAAATGCATAAGGAGTTATAATGAATGTCAAAAATCAAAATAAATGGCATAGTTTTACAATAAAAGCAAAAATATTTGCAATTAAAAAGTGCTAATTACATATAAAATAACATCTTAACATTTTTACCTGTTTCTTTTTTAAAGCTTTTTCCAATTTTTTTCTTTCTCTGTCTTTTTTCAACTTAGAATCATATTCTTTTGTGTTTTGCTTTAAAAGTTCTAACTTTGCCTTCTTTTGCTCTCTTTTTTTTTTAGTTTCTCATTATTAGTTTCCTTCAGTCTAAATAAATATTCCTTCTGTCTTTGTGAACCAGGCTTTCCCTTTTTTTTTTTTTTTTAATTAGTTATAGTCTGAAAGTAAAAACGAACAAAAAATCATAAAATATAGTTACACAACTATAAAATAAACTTAATCAAGAAGTAATCCAATTGTCACGGAAAGACACACATTCGTTGTCATGGAAGGACACCAAATTCAATCCCTATAAAAAATGTTTACAATGTATTTGACTTAATCTGCAATTAAATCTTAGTAGAGTTCGTTAAAATCTAATACTCTATAGAATTTGTATAAAATGTAATGCATTTTCTAACATTATCATCAATGGTAAGAAAATGTAAATCTTTTTTAGAAATGCACCGTACTTGGGTATTTCTAAAAAAATAGTGAAGTCCTTCAAAAAAGTTAGATGCATTCTAGATCTTTCAAGTTTAATTTATTCTGTTTGTCCTTCCGTGACAATGAGTAAGATTATAGGTTGACATTAAAGGGTTGATGTAGGGCAACTAGCAGTCTTATATTTATCTTTAAGGTTAAAATTGTAAATTTAACTATTCTGCTAATGAAAAATGTATGTTGGGACAGTTGAAACATTTTTTTTTTTCATGTTTTATGTCACTACTTTTCAACCCTGCCCTGGCAAAAAAATTGAACCTGTTAACTCAATTGAATATCTTGGTATAAAAAATGATTCAAATCTTTCCTTTTTATCCCACTGTAAAGACTTAGCAATGAAACTAAGTAGATCTAATGGCATGTTGGCCAAAATTAGCCATTATGTTGGTCTTGAGACATTCTTGAACATATACCCCGCTATTTTCGGCTCACATCTTAGATTTGCATTCCAAGTATGGGGGCAGTCCCATCAACAAGCTCTTATTAGGTTATTCTGCCTCCAAAACAAAGCTTTAAAATTTATTTATTTTCAGAATATTAAATTTAATCCTAAGGTGCACTACCTAACTTCTAAAGTATTAAAACTATGTGACTATATATACATCAACAAGCTCTTATTAGGTTATTCTGCCTCCAAAACAAGGCTTTAAAATTTATTTATTTTCAGAATATTAAATTTAATCCTAAGGTGCACTACCTAACTTCTAAAGTATTAAAACTATGTGACTATATTCTAAAGTATTAAAACTACCGCAATAAAATAAATTATTGCAAAACAAGTTTAATTTACTAATTAAGATAAACATAAACAAGAAATTTTATTTTGTTAATGTATATTTGTGGAATGTATATTTTGTTTCGATTTTTTTTTTGTTCTTTAGTATTAAATGATTGAATTTAATATTACATTTTTCATTATCATTTTACATTATCATTTTTTCTTTTTCGCAGCATGCCATGCAAGATGGCTGCTATCATAATATAAACAAATGGTTTAAAGATATATAATCTTATAAAGCTGTTATTAAATAAATAAATAATAAATAAAAATAATTTAAATAGTATAAGTAAATGTACCTCGAAAGACTCGGAGGAATTTTTTTGGATAAATTGTAGGAAATGCAATAGTTGGGATAAAACTATGAAAACTTCGTAATGAAATGCAAATGCAACAAAAAAAAGATCTCAAAACTTGAAATGATATGTAAAGCCTGCAAACTAGAAACAAAAGTTAAAGAAATTTTTGAGGAACAATTTCAATAAAATCTCAACTTGCATTAATTGTTAAAGTAAACAACGAAGTAAATGGAATGAAGTAAAATCATAACGGAGGGATTAATAACAGACATCACACTACTTAAATCCAACCTCGAAAAGCTTGAAAACGATAGGGCAATAAATAACTTAACCTGGGCTGAAGTTGTAAATGGAGTAAAGCATGAGCAGCAAGTAACTAATTCCAAATTATTCGGATTACAGGATCATAATGTTATAACTAGAGAGATCAAAGCCACTTATTCATATCAAGCTAAACAAACTACTGATGAAATATTTGAAATCAGCAGACTAAAACTAAATGTTGTTATCGAGGGTCTTGAAAACAACAAATTCCTCAGTAATACCACCTATTTCATTGTGCTGCTTAAATACCAATACCAATCAGATTCATTTTCCTCATCCTACCCAAGACTCAATAATGATTGCTAATTACACAACCAATGACACACCCTTGCCCTTAACTAAAGTTAACAACTCATTGCGACTGGTGTCATAGAACATTAATGGATTAAGAAGTAGATGACTGCTATCAAAAGATTACATCTGCAAAATGGATATAGTAAGTCTGCAAGAAACAAAGTTGGATGAAACAGTCACCTGTGGATCTCTTGCTCTTGATGGTTACTTAATAAGCAGATGTGATAGAAATTCTTCAGGTGGTGGTGTGATTACATTTGTGAAAGAAAACCTTCACCCAAAAGTTTTAACTTTGTTTCAAGCAAAGCTTAATGACCAGGGAATTGAAGCAATCGTAATATCAATTAAATTAAAAAAACCTAAATGATCCATAGTTGTTATAGGAGTATATCAACCACCAAATGCACCAGCAGATTGGTTTCTGAAATTTAACCAAATCATTGCTGAAATTAGCTCAACTGGACCAATCTGCATACTTGGTGACTCAAATACCAACATGATGAAACCTACATTTTATCCTGCAAATTCGTTACATACTGCCTTATTACTTGCCTTAATCAGATATATTGCCCCAACAAAAATTACTGCAACTTCCGCAACTTGTTTAGACATTGTTACCAATAGAAATGCTGTGTACGAGCTACTGTGTGAGATCATTAGCCATTAGTGATCATCTCCCAGTGGAAGCAACTCTTAAAGTAGCAGTTAGTACAAAAATTGAACCTATTGTCAAATAATCTTTCAACAAAGTTGACTTTGCAAAACTTAATTTGATGACAAGCCAAATAGTTATTAATAGCAGTAATAATCATAACACATCTCTAGACACAATGCTAGACACATGGCATTCCTCTTTAATAAAAATATTTGACAACTTGATTCCACTTAAACTGTATCCTTTTAGAAAAAACAAGCCAAAATGGATAGTTAAAGAAATAAAAGAAATGATTCACCTCCTTAACAATATGGCAAAAAAACTAATTAACAACTGCAGCAATAAAGAACTTATAACTAAATTATAAGTATTAAAAAAAAGATTAAAAGTTTATCAAGATGGCAGTTAAAAAATACAGACAAAACCTCAATCAAAAAGACACTTGGAATGCTTGGGCATTCATAAGAGAAGTAAGTTTTTCTTCCCAAAAAAATGAAAAGGCGGTAAAAGATTTAAATATCCTAAACTCCTATTTAGCGGGTTCTATGAGAGCTCCCGAAATATCTTTGTTAAACTTAATTCCAGGTTACAACATTAAAAATTCATTCAGTCTCAAAAATATTGATTGCAAAATAGTATACCAATATCTAACGAACTTGAAGGCAAAAACTGCTACTGGGTACAATGTTCTACCAGCATTTGTTTTAAAAAAATTAGCTGCAGCTATTTTGCCAAATGTAACTTAAGATAATTATTTTTTCAATAATGTGAAAAAATGCAAGTATAGTAGCAGTCTGGAAAAATAAAGGATCGAAATCGAAACCAGAGAATTATAGACCTATATTAATACTTCCCGTATTAGGAAGGATGTTTGAAAAGATAATAGCTAGACAACTGTCTACTTTTTGAGATGTGAATAAGATAATTCCTCCAGAACAATATGGATTTAAAGAGAAATTGAGTTGTGAGTATGCTCTTATAAATGTTGTGGACGTCATTCAGGCCAACCAAGTAACCCAGTAGAAGCCAGTGTCATGTGAACTTCCTCAGGAAAATGGACGTAGTCCTAAACTTTTTCATATTTACATTAGAGATCTTCCAACTTGCTCTAATTCTTGTACAACTCAGAATGCTGACGATATTACCCACTCTGAGGGACTCATATGCACTAACAACAAAATTAGTACATATATTTTATAAAACCAAAAACTTCTGTACGTCTTATAGCCTCATGATAAATTCGTCAAAAACACAGTTTATAATATTAAAGAACCCTAGAAAGAAACTGCCGGATAATTTACAGCTGGTAGTACAGGCATGTCAAACTCAATTTGGTATGGGGGCCTCTTTAGCCTAAGGAAATGTTATGAGGGCTGCTCAAGCTAACACTTATTTTTCTGATGAATGAAGTGTAACTCTTCAACTCAAACTGTCCTTTTGCTAAGGTTTGATGTGAAGTAAACAAGATTATAATTATATTTAAAATCTATCAAATAACTGCAATATTATTAAAAATAGTACAGAATTTTAATTTTGCACTATATATTTCACACAATAAGAAGACAATAAAAATGAACAAGAAGTATTTTGTAATAATAATAATAAACATAAAATTTTGGATTATCCAGAAATTTGACTTCATTAATTCGCTGAAAGCTTAATAATGTCTGGTTTTATGTCTTGACTAGCTACCACTTTCTTTATGGAAAACAAATGTTCATCAGTAAGCCTGGACCTCTCAGGGGTTTTATTTCCTTTCATGTGTGAAAAAAGTTGCTCACAAAGATAAGTACTGCCAAACATTGTACATATTTGATGAGCAAATTTAATCATCTTGGGAAATTGATGTGGTGGTAAAAATGAATAAATCTTGGGTACACCAACATCAGTAAATTGTTGTTTGAGAACAAAATCACACTGAAGTTCAATTAATTCCATTTGCAGATCTTCTTCCGCTTTTTCAATATCAAATAAAAAAACAACAACAACAAGATAACGACTGATCTATTAGGCCAGGTGAATAAAAAAAAAGCAATCGCTTTTCCTCAGCATTTTTAGAGTAGTTGTTCAGCTTTACAATAATAAAAATTTGACCAATTAGGATCAAATTTTTGTTCACATAAAACTGAGGAATTACTCAGCGTTTTTGGAGTAAATTGCTCAGCTTTTTGTAAATAAAAATTTGAGAGATTTTGCTTAAATCTTTATTCGCTTAAAGCTGAACAATTACTCCAAAAAAGCTAAGTAAAAGCAGTTGCTTTTTTATATTCACCCGCCTTATTTTCTCATATTGATTGTTAAAATTAAAATATGTCGTCATAATTTTTAATTAATTTTTTATTGTTTTAATTTTAGAGTTTTAATTTTAGTAAAAAGTTAGAAAATTAATTTAGTATTCGTGTTCTTTTTAATAAAAGAGTTCAGAAAACTATTTGTGATTTTTTTTATCGTTATTTTTAATAAAACATTTTTGAAATGCATATCTGCGGGTTGCCATATGTAATAAAATGATAAAAATGTTGGGGGCTGCCATTAAAGGTTTTGCGGGCTGCCACTTTGACATGCCTGTGGTAGTAGATGGTTGTATAATCAATCCTGTCAAAACAGTTAACTTGTTAGAAGTAACCCTTGACTGGCATCTAACCTTTTATCCTCATATAGATAATATTAAAAAAAAATGTCACAGTATTTTGGGAGTTCATTTGAGAGTTAGTTGGTACATAACTCAGGATCTTTTGGCTTATATATCATTAGTAAGATCTCAGCTTGAGTATTCTAGTGCAATTTTTGTATCTGCATCACCATCACAGTTTAAGAAACTAGACATAGTTCAAAAAATTACTTCACAAATTATTTGTGGAGCAAATCAAGATGCTCATTCAGCCCCTCTTCTTACTAAATTAAAACTAGACTCACTAAAAGATAGAAGAGAAAAGCAAACTAGAGATTGTTCTCCAGCCTTTTATGACCTGTTTGGAGATCGTACCGAGGGGGAAACTCATAAAGAAATCCACTCTCATATTAAAATGGGTCAGCGACGATTTGTTGTAACTGGCCATCAGATACTGAATAATAGTTGAGCAAACTGAGAGAGAAATACAAAATAACAAAAATTACAACAACAACAACAAAAAAATGCATATAAAAAAACAAAAAAAATACAATAACTCAAGGAGCGGAAGAAGGATCGGTTATTTAAACTATTGTAAATAAAACTCTTAGTTTAACAGCACCGTATCCAACTCTTATCGAGTATAAAAAAGAAAATATAATAATAATCATTCAACATAAATTTATTTATTTCTTTTCTTGACATTTGTATTAATGAATTAAAATATGTTAATTTTATTTTTTTAAATTGTGGCTTTGCAAATTATAATAATTTTTTTCTTTTAAAAATTAAACAAAAATAAAAAAAATAACAAACAAAAGATATTTCTTGTTGCAAAAATTAAAAAAAAATCA
This sequence comes from Hydra vulgaris, assembly GCF_038396675.1. Lineage (NCBI taxonomy): Eukaryota > Metazoa > Cnidaria > Hydrozoa > Anthoathecata > Hydridae > Hydra > Hydra vulgaris. Next base: position 8,906,789 of record NC_088922.1, read on the forward strand.
TGTTAATTACATTACTAGCACTATTTTTTGAGTATCATTTATTAAAAAAAAAACGATAATAAATTTACTTATTATTATCTTATAATTTAGAAAAATATTTTCTAAATTATAAGGAAATTTCTGTTTTCACTTTTTTAATATTGCACACTCTGTTAAATATATAAAGCTAATGTAACTACTATAAAATATTATCTTTCTAAACTATTCTACAGCTGTTTTTCAAAACGCCTTAAGATCAAAAAATTCAAAATTGACTTTTTTATGAAATAAGCTAATATAGATGATAATAAACATTGAATAATTATTTTTTAAAAACCATGAAAAAATTCATAAAAATTACTAGTTTCAAAAAATGCCTTAAAAATAATATCTGCTTTCAATTTTTAAAATTTTTTCAAAATGCCTTACGGATTTGGAAAAAATGATTCGACTACATGTTTTGAAATTCTTAAAAGTTAGTTATATTTTTATTATAACAGTTATAGTTATTGTTATTATTATAACAATAATTATTATATTATAAAAATAATTCTAATTATTTTAATAAAACAATAATTAACTATTAAGAATTTCAAAATATAGCGTAACTTATATCACTGGTGTAAGAACAGGGGGGAGGGGAGGAGACAATTGCCACTTATCCTCCAAGTTTCTTAAACTTTCATTTTTTTTTCATTCAAATTCTATTTTTTGCTGCCCTAGCCCACTTTAATTTTTGTTTCTGCTTGCCCCCCCTTTTTTGACCTTTCTTCACCACTGAATAATATTATGCAACTAATATAACTAAACAGTTATATTAGTTGCATCTGTTTAAAATTTAAAAATTTTTTATGTAAAAAAATGTATTTAGAAAATGAAATAAATAATAATACAGAAAGAAAGAAAAAAATAACAAGGAAATTACTATGCGCGCAATATGTTTATAATAAATAATTTTGAAATTGAAGAATTGTTAAACATAAAAACTCTTATTCTCTGGCCAACAAATTTTCCCAAAACACTCTTCTATTATTAGTATTAAAAGACAAAGTGTTGAAACAAACTTCGATTTTTGAATTGGAGTAATTCCGGCTTTAAAATCTCTCATAGTATATGGTAAAGTTGATATTTTTCTTTTTGCTTTTTGGATAAAACTGATGCTTTAATCACAGGGCCATCATAGTTACAACGATAAAACTCGATTTCAGCGATGTTTTCTATATATGGATGAGGAGACAATTTATTTAAAATAAATTGAGTGATTTTTTTTTAGCACAAAAATTAGTGATTTACTCCAGAAATCATCATTAATTTTATGGCTTCTATCGTTAGCAATATTTTTAGCACATTCATGTTTGCAATTGCAATCTTCTGTATAGTTTTATGTATCAATTTTCTTTGAATCTTAGACTATTTTCTTTTCTGTTTTTTGTGAAATCTCTTGCAATGGTCCTTTATTTAAAATTGTGGATTCCTTTTTATTTTTATTTTCTGAATTCTAATCACTTAAATTGTTGTAGTTCTGACAAATTAGGTCCATTTTGAATACATTTTTATTTATATTTTGATAAAGTTTTTAAGTTGATGAGTTCCTAAAATGTGATAGATATTAAAATATTTTGATGTGTGATTTAAATAAATGATTTTTGTGTAAAAATTTATAAAAAGGTCGCAAAACAGCTGGAGCTAGTTTTAATAATTGCTCCAAATGTTGTGTGGTCTTTTAAAACATAACAACACAAAAATAGTTACATTTTGAAACAAAATAAATATAATTTTTAATAAAAGTCAAAATATTGATTTTCATAGAGAAAAAGTTCATTGGGAAAAATTGAAGTAAATTTACTTGTTATTGTTTCATAAGGCATTTTGAATGCCGCTTTCATCTATAAGGCCTGTCTATGTTTTTTCCGACAAAAAACTTAACACTTATTTTTTTTAAATTAATCTTTTTTTTTTTCCAATCCATTATATAATTAAGATAATAAAGTTTATAAATAAATATTTTAATTACAAATGTCTTGTAAAACTGCAAAATTTAAAAAATATATCAATTAGTGTTTTTCTCAAAATACTTAAAAAGCAACATAAGGCCTTTTGAAAAACGGCTATAGTATTATTTAAAAAAAAATAAAGCTTTTAAATATAAACAAAGACATTGCAAGAGCTATATTGCTTCAAGTGTTTATATTTGTAATAATTAAATACATAAATAACTTTTTCTATGGATATAACTCTATAATTAATTTTTCAGGGAGTTTAGATCATTAGGGATCGTCTATAAATTACGCAACGTTAAATTTATTTAAAAAAAAAAGAAATAGGAGATCTTAAGTTTTTTTATGTGGTGATTTTTATTAAGCTTAATGTTTTTTTTTTAACTAAAGAATAAAAACTTTTGATCTTTTTTGTTTTGCTTAATAACGAAAATTAGCGTCGTGTAATTTATGGACCATCGCTTATCAAATATATTTATACTTGATAACGTTATCAAGTATATTTACTCTTGCTAACAAGGGTATCTAAACTCCCTCGAAATATTATTTTGAAAAATTAAAAACAGACTTATATGCTTTGAAGAAGTTTTTTATTTAATTAAACTATTTTTTAGCTAATTTTTTTTTTTTAATTCGGTTATTTATTTTGTTATTGTTTATTATGAGAAATTGTTTAAAAAAATATTCTTGCGCTTGAATGGTGATAAATAAAAAAGTTTTATTATGATTATTTTATGGTTTATTTTTTTACACGCCTATAAGATATGTTTTTTTCCTTTTACTAAACATTTTTGATGGAAAAATTAGGTTAATAACAATAAAAGTTTCTTTGCTTTTTCATAAGTTATTACATTTGTAAATAGCGCCAATATCAAATGTAATTGTCATTCAAGCGTCTTAAGTGGTTTTTTTAACGTTAATAACTTTAATCTTACCGCTTGTTTACATATTAAAAATTGGCTTGTGTGAAATGGCTTATTGCTTACATAAAATGGCTTACCGCATGCATAAATGGCGCACCAATTTATGCTTTAAAACAAGACCTGTGTTTGCTTATCACTGATGTAATCACAATTTTTCTTACTGGCTTCTGATCAGTTATTTTATCAGTCATTGTTCGCTGTCTTTTTAAAAATGTTACTTTTTTTAACTATTATATTTGTAACAAATCTGTTGTTGTATCTTTCTGTTAATATATACAAAGAAGTAGAATTATATTATTATTTAATGCAGTTAATAATAAAGTAAATACTATAATCTAAGCAAAATATTAGTGTTAGCACTATCAATTGTTTCTTTTTTTTTAAGGGAAAGATGCAATTTAAGCAACATATTTGTACAAAAATATCATAAAATTCTAATAACTACTAGGGATGTGCATCAGCTTCAGCTTCGGCCAAAGCCAGGATCAGTATTTGCCGAATCATTAGCTTTGACAAGTTTTTTTAGATAATTAAAATTAACAAACTGCTGTTATATTAAACATAAAATAATTTTATTGTTATATTAAACATAAAATAATTTTATTGTTATATTAAACATAAAATAATTTTATTGTTGACGATACAATTACTATAATTCTACTAATTGAAATTTGCTCCTTTACTTTGGTTCGTTAATGTATGTCGCGGCATACATAGTACACATTGCGACATGCCGCAAACTGTATTGTAACTTTTTACCTGCTCATCAAAATAAATGAGTGCTTTTTTATATTTTATATAAGTTTTCATAAGTCATTTTCATAAAAACAAAGATAATTTTTGTCTAAAAGTTGCAATGATGCTCGAAACCTGTTTCAAATAAAAAATTTTAAATAAACGGTTCATAATATGTTTAAGAAAATTTTTTAAGATCAAGAGTACTACCACTTTCATTCAGAGTATCATTTACAACAAGCAAAAGTAGTTAAATTCGTTAAAGCTTCTGATCGTGACAGTCAAATCAAAAAAAGAAACCTAATAAGCATGGACATATACAGCTTCTTTAACCAAATGGGTACACATGAAAATGCTTTACAGAAATGTGAAATTACTTATGGAGGGGAAAAAAATATATAAAAGTACGAATCCACGAGGAAAAAAGGAAAATGGCACGAATAAAAAATATCTAATTAAAATTGTTATTTTATTTATTGCAAATTTTATTGAAAATTGATTTCAATTTTCAAATCAGTTAATTTTAATTTATACGAGTGATAAAAATCCTGAATAAATTGCATAATTTTTTTTTCGTCAACTTATATTAAATTTATTCAAAAGTTGTATACAAATTTTATAAATATATATATATATATATATATATATATATATATATATATATTATATATATATATATATATATATATATATATATATATATATGTATATATATATATATATATATGTGTGTATATATATATATATATATATATATATATATATATATATATATATATATATATATATATATATATATATAAATATATATATATAAATTTTCTTTTTTTCAAATAATTTAATTTTTTTAGTTTATTTAATTAAAATGTGATGTTTTGTTATTTTTTTCTCAGTAGATAATTTTGGCTTTTTGCAGTGAATTATCGAAATGCCTAAAAAGTCAAAAAATTCAAACTGCCATTGTCAGTGTTTCTAAAAAAATTACTTTAAATATGGACAAACAAAGCGTGTGATCGCACACATTTCCCGGGAAGGCTTTCAGACTAGTCTTTTATGTGTTTTTGTTTAGCACCACCTTACTCTATCAATCTATATTGCTCTCCTTCATTTCAAGACTGCACTCTTTTGATGTTATTTCTGATTTGACCGAGCCCTTTCTTTTTATCCTTCAGCCAATATTGTTGTTGTGACTTCAATGCTTATCGCATTTATTGGCTTGTAACTTTCAAATTCCTTTTCCAGACACTCCGAATCATTTACCTTCTCTACTAGACTTTTGTCTTGTTTCTGATCCGTCAGTGCTCAGTTTCTCTATATTCACCCTTAGGTGCTTCTGACCATGGTTTGATCTTTCTAAAACTTAGATCTCATTTTTCTTCATCATCAAAATCACCCTATCATTGTACCTTTTACAAATACCTTAAAGCTGGTTGTGACTCATTCTATGATTTTTTTTGTGAAGGTCCTTAGATAGAAATCTTTCGTTTTCCTGCTGACAATTGTGCTTCTTATGTAACGTCTTGGATTCAGGCTTGCATGGAATCTATTATTCTTTTTTGATGATTCCAAGTTTAGTCTCACTCTTCTCCATGGTTTTTCTTTCATTGTGCTGCTGCAATTTCCAACGATTGAATTAGAAACAACTTAGCTAAAAGCAAAATTAAGAGAAAGAAAAGGGAAAACATATTATTTTACCTAAACAATTTTCCACAATTTTAACATAAGACTTGGATGATCTATACATATAATTCAAGTCATATTTAACATAACAATTTTGTTGTAATTTGCACATTTAATGTTCGAACGTTGCAAAATAAATGGTTAACTGTATCTTTAATAAAGCTAACAGTTTTGTTTAACTAAGAATGTATAATATACAGAAATAAATTTTTTTGTGTATTTTATTTTTTTTAATTTTTTTTTTTTGTTTTTTAAAATCTTATTACTTTATTACTTAAAATTATAATAAACATATTTTAAATAAGTTTATCAAAAATTTTACAAAAAAAATTTAATTTAACTTATAAATTTCTCGTCGTTTTCATTACATTTTCCTGTTTAAAACTAAGCCTCCCCAAACAAAACATACTGCTTAAAAATTTTCTGTGTAAATTTGGCCCGTAAAATTGTTTACAAAATTAAACTTTCATTAGAATTTAGAATTATATTGTTTTTTCTCCATTTCTACTACAAAGAAATATATACTAAAACAACAATTACTTCCATTACTATTGCCAAACAATTCTCCAGAAAACAGATGTCTGTTTACTATTGCTAGAAACTATTGTAAAAATGTTTTGTCTAACACCAAAGCCCGCTATTCTCAAGTCACAAAATCTCAGATTGATCTCAAAAGTTAGGCTCCAGAGATTTCTGGAAAATCTTTAACAGCGTCTATAATAAAGGCAAATATGTTATTTCTCCTCTTTTGCATGGTTCAGATTTTCTTATCTCACATGGAGACAAAGCTGAATTGTGTGCTAAGACCTTTTTATCAATCTCATCTCTTGATTCCACTAATCACTTCCTACCTGATATAGTTGACAAACAGGTTGATTCATTACTTGACATTTTTATCAATCCAGCTTCTGTATCTAAAGTGATTTCCTGCTTAGACTCTTCTACAGCTTGTGGTCCGGACAACATACATATTATAGTCTTGCAAAAGTGTTCTCCGAAGCTGTCGTCTATACATTCAAAACTATTTAACAAGTGCTTATCAGAGTCTTGTTTTCCAGCCCGGTGGAAGGCAGTATCTGTTATCTCTTATTTTCAAAAATTCAGGAGATCGATATGACTTGTCTAAATACAGTCTTACTAGTCTTCTTACTATCATATGCAAGGTATTTGAGTCTTTAATTAACATTTAATCACTTATCTTGAATCTAATAGCTTACTTTCTGATCACCGATATGGGTTTTGATCTTCTTTTTCTACTGCTGATTTGTTAACAGTAATAACTAATAAGTTTTTGTGTGCATTAGATAGATGCGGAGAGGCTAAGGCTATTGCTCTCGACATTTTTAGGCCTTTGATAAAGTTTCGTGTGCTGGCTGTCTCCATAAGCTCTCTTCTTTTGGTGTATCAGGTAAATCTTTATGATTTTAAAATCCTTTGTTACCAATCATAGCATAATGGTTGTCCTTGATGGGCAGCACTCTTCATCATTTCTTGTAACATCAGGGGTTCCTTAAGGTTCTATCATTGGCCCTATACTTTTTTTAATTTACATTAACAATCTCCTAGAAATTCTCACATCTAAGGTAGCACTGTTCACTGATGATACTACCTTTTAGCTTTAGTGAGCTTTAACTCTGATAAAACTCAATTATCTTCAGGTAATCATTTTTTCAACAGTCTGATTGTCCTATATTTATAAACAATAATATACTTGATTAGTTATCTACCCTTCGTCTTTTAGGATTAAATTATTAAATTTATTGTGCTCGCTACTTTCTCACACCCAATTCTATTTTTTTACCTCTGTAAATCTCAAATCCGTCCTTGTATGGAATATTGTTGCCATATCTGAAGCAGATCTTTGATGACGCCCTTTGTCTTTTAGACAATGTGCTAAAATGCATTGTAAACATAGTTGGACCTACTCTTGCGGCCAACCTTCAACCATTGTCACATGGTTGTAATATTGCTTTTCTTTATCTTTTCTATAAATACTATAATGGATACTGCTCTAAAGAGCTAGCATCTCTTGTGTCATCTACTAAAATTCATTCTACTTCATGTTACTCATCATTCAATTAAGTCTCATCCTTTTTCTGTGACTGTTCCTAAGTGCTCTAAAAACTCTTATTTGTCTAGTTTTTTTCCTCGAACATCAGTTCTTTGGAATTTGCTTCCTTCATCTTGTTTTCCTGACTCATATAATTTGAGATCTTTTAAGTCGTCTGTCAATGGTAATCTTGCTCTATAAACTTCATCTTTTATCTTCTAATAACTTCCAACTCTAGTTGTGATTGCTTGCAGCATTGTTGGAAGTGAAGATGTTGAACAAAATAAAATAAAGAAATAGAAATATAAGTATGCTTATTTTATAGTCAAGTAGGAGAGGTTGACAATCAGTCAAGTAGGAGGGGTTAATCAACAGTTACACAGTTTACACACATTTTACAAACTATGCAACTATTGATCAATTCAAAATATATGTTACATTATTTCATTTTTTGCATGAGATCATATAAGTTAATGCTTGATGCATTTGCAGTCATGGAATGATAAAAATCAGGTTTCAAAACAGGGTTGCTTGGTAGTTCTTTAAAAAACACGGGAGTAAATATAATATAAGTGTTCCAATAACAAGCTAATCAAATTTTTTTTTTGAATTCTTCTTTGGAAAAAAACACTAGAGTTAATAAAATATAATAAAATGAAAAAATGTGACCTAATAACAACCAAATCACAATTTTTGTGGAACATTTATTTTAATGAAATCTATTTGTAAAATGTAAAACTTTTTTTTTTCTTTGTGTAACATGATTTTGATTTAATTATAATTTGTAATTTTTTGTGTCATCCAGCCCTATTTAAGAGATTTATAATTTTTAAAAAAAGTATCAGTTCATTACTTAATTTGTTTTTTTAAATAGAGTACATATCGATATATAAGACACACAATACAAAAAGGTACTAAGTCATTTAATTTTTTAATTTTAGTTGTTACCAGATCTGAACAAAAAAAACTATATAAAAAAAATCATTTTAATATTTTCACTAATAAAAAAGTTATAGAGTTTTTAGCGTATTCTAAAAACAGAGTTTTTAATAATAGAGTTATAGAGTTTTTAGCATATTCTTCTATGAAATATTTTGGAACATGTTTCATGCAAAAAGAAAATTTGTTAATTTTAAAATATAAAAAATGTTATTTTGTAAGTTAGCATAATTTTTTTTCTTAACAACCTTATAATGTTATAAATAGTGTTATTTAATTATAAATTTATTTATTAATAACTAGCAGTTAGCAAATCATAATATGGTTTATTAGTAATTAAATTATTAATAATAATAAAATTTTATATATTATCTAAAAATTATAATTAGCTACAAATTTATCTATCAATAATCTTTTTTAGTTTGCTCTCTTTTAGCAATGTCTTGGTTTTTAGTTTACAGCATAAAAAGACTACATAAAAACTGTGTTGCTGTGTTATTTTGTTGCTTTTTATATAGTTTATAGTTTATAACATTAAAAACATTAAGCATATTTAAAATAAAATGTGTTTTATCGCCAGTATGAACGGGGTATTAGTAATTTTTTTTTTAATATTTTTATTAACAAACATTAAATAATAATGGTTTTCAATGGTTTTAACTAGAAATTAACTGTATAGTTGCAATTCAAATTTTTTGTTTGTTTTTAAAAGCACAACAACAAAACTTTTTATATAAAATTGTGTATTTTTTGCAGAAGTTGTTTCAGAATGTAATTACTGCTGTCAAAGAGTTCTCTTTTTTTTTAACGTCAGTTCTTTTTAAAATCAGTTAAAACACAATAAGTACCAGTTCTTTTTAAAATCAGCTAGAACACAATAGGTACCAGTTCTTTTTAAAATCAGTTAGAACACAATAGGTAGTAATTAAAATAATCATAGCAATAAATTTTTTTTTAAATAAATCTGTAAAAATGGAGAGAGAGAATGATGCTATAAGCTTTAAAACAGTATTTTCTATCCTGTTTCTTCAAGGAAATTTTTTTAGGTTTTTTAAAAAAGATTTAAATTAAATAAACTTAAATTTTTTAAAGAAGACTTAAATTAGGCTCTCTTCTCCAAAAAAAAAATCAAGTTAGCTGCAAAGTTACATGAAAGAAGACAATGAAAAAAAAAATTGCTTCATTTTTCTTGTAAAATTTTTATCTAAAATAACAAAACTAAAAGCTATAGAAAAATATATTTACATTCACATACTTTTACAAAAATACATGAAACCTTAAATGAAGAAACATGGAAAGGTATAATCACTGTTTCTTGATTACATCAGCAGAATTTTTTTTTTTAATGTTTCTTCTTATTTTTTCCTTAGAAAAAATTTAGACATAGATACAGAGAAATATAAAATATAACAGAGAAAGAAAGATACTAAAATAGAGAGAAATACTAAAATATGCAGATATAATAATAATAATAATAATATATATATATATATATATATATATATATATATTATATATATATATATATATATATATATATACATTTTTACCTACTTAGTAATCTAAATAGACTAGGTAAATTAGAAAGGAAAAAATGGAATGTTAAAACTACTAATAAAACAAATTAAATTGAACAAAGAACAACAGCAACTCTTCTTTAAAGTTGAGAAAGGTTATTGAGATCTAATTTGCTTGAAGACATTTCTTGAAAGAATATGTTAACATTAAGAAATGTATTTAGAAAAACCTAGAAACTATCTGAAAATGATGTAAGAGAAGGATAAATAGTAAATGTTAACTGTAGTAGTAATATTTAGATTATTATTAATTCTGAAAAAATAAATTGTTAATGTTCCAAACAAGGATTATCTTTTTCCGGATATTCCGAATATTTTTCTCAACTTTTAGCTTTTCCAGATATCTGAATCGTTTTCCATACATACAGGTTTAGGTGTATATTTTTGTAATATATTTGTTTTTTTAAGCTTTTTCACTCATCACTCATACAAAAATTATAAAACATTAAGGAAAAAAATTTGAAACTACTCAGCTGAAAACAAAATTAACAGGAAAACAAAGGAAAATATATTCCAGATATTTTGCGGATATTTTACCCAAATAATTTTCCGGATTTTTAAAATATGACCTGGATGATCTATGTTAAAAGATTATTTTTATTAAACCTAAAGCATTTTTGAATTTTGTGTTTTGATACTCTGCTAGGAAAAACTTTTGATATTTTCCATTTTCTTTATTAGCTGAATTTAGTGATGCATAACTTATGGGCGATCCCTAAGTGTTACGCCTGCATTTTGTTAAAAATTATTAATATTTTATCGAAACTTAGCAAGTATTTGTATAAATTAAAGTTTAGAAGATTGGAATAAAACAAACTACGCAACATAGAAA
>NC_088922.1:8922500-8930000 GCF_038396675.1 Hydra vulgaris
ATTAGATCAAGCTTCATTTAAAATTCCAGCCGCACCTTTATCAAAAGAAAGCTCTACATCTTCTATTGATAGTAATCAATCTGTTAAAAGAACAAAAGTTGAAAATAAAACTTTGAACACTGTTTGTAAAGTCCAACAAAATAAAGAAAAGATAACAACAAGTTCTGAGGAAATTCCTGATGCAAAGAAGAGCAAAGTCTATAAAAGTTTGTTTTCTTCAAGTGAAGAAAGTAAAAATAGAGATAGGAACAAAATATCTAATTGGGTTACTTACAACCCATACCATTTATGATGTTTTGATGTATATATGAATTTATATATAAATGTTTGAATGATATTTTGTTCAATCAACTTTATTTATTAAAAAATAATAATAAACATTCTATTAATTTTTGTTAAATATGAAAGTATACATGATGATATTATAAGAAAACTTCTTTTATATAGCATTATTTTTTCTCTAAATATCATCTATTTTTGTTAATTTCTCTTTTATTAATCAACCTAAGTATTGTTTACATGTTGCATGTATACATACATTCATACATACATACATACATACATACATACATACATACATACATACATACATACATACATACATACATACATACATACATACATACATACATACATACATACATGCATGCATACATACATACATACATACATACATACATACATACATGCATACAACAACAACGTCATATGTCAACTCAATTTAATTAAATAAAGCTGTCACCTATTTTTTTTTCAATCTCAACCTTTTTTGCACACAAATATATATATGTATATATATATATATATATATATATATATATATATATATATATATATATATATATATATATATATATATATATATATATATATATATATATATATATATATATATATATTTAACAGAGACTATTCTAGGAAAAAAATTTGGGCAGCAGTACCCTCTGTCCCAGCGAAGTTTAGTGGAAATATTGCAGAATATAGGCGCTTTTTCGCGAAAAAACAATATTTGTTGTAAAAAATTTAAAAAAGTCCTTAATTTTTAATTTGGGTGGCGCCCAAATATCGGTCAATGCTGTCAGAAACTGTCGAGAATTGCCCCTAATATATATATCAGTCTTCTAAATTTGAAATGTAATGCCAGCACACATGAAAGTGCTGACTTGGTTCATTTTTAAGTTAGCCTGCATGATTTAAAAAATTCATTTTTTTCTGCTATTTAAATTAAGATTAAAATAGAGAAAAGAATGCTTTGAATGAATACTAGATAAAATAATTGAAAATTATGTACAAAAAAGTTTTGTTGCAGTTTAAAACAAAACACTTTTTATTTTTTTGGCAAGTGCTTTTTATGCGCTCGCCAACGTTTTTGTGGGCGTGTGGGCGAGCGCGAAAAGACTTGAGCGTGAATGCGCTGGCTAAACAGAGAAGACATATATATATATATATATATATATATATATATATATATATATATATATATATATATATATATATACATATTTCATTTCTAGTTTTTGTTTTATAAGTTTTTTGTTGTTGTTAGAAACTGATGTACATAATGAAATTGTGTATAAATTATATATATATATATATATATATATATATATATATATATATATATATATATATATATATATATATATATATATATATTTATATATATATATGTCATTTCTAGTTTTTGTTTTATAAGTTTTTTGTTGTTGTTAGAAACTGATGTACATAATGAAATTGTGTATAAATTATATATATATATATATATATATATATATATATATATATATATATATATATATTTATATATATATATATATGTCATTTCTAGTTTTTGTTTTATAAGTTTTTTGTTGTTGTTAGAAACTGATGTACATAATGAAATTATATGGAGCGTTAAGATAAACAAGATAAACATGATTTAATCATGAATTTTGTGATATTTCTTGTTCAGTCTTATACATGTATGACAAATTCAGTATTTGGTTTTATAAAGAATCTACGAAGTCGCAAAACAATAACAATAACATTGATTAGTTTGATTTTTTTACTATACTTGTCAACATCTTATCTACTTCCTGCCCATAGACATTTCCACACATCACAAGTGCAGGATCGTGCTCTAAATCCGAAAACATGCTTAGAAAATTCTATAGAAAAATGGAGAGTTTTGATGCAACAAAGTGATGCTATTATGAAGGAGTATCCTGGTGCTCCCACAGAGAATGTTTTTTTTCCATTTACAGGTTTTGCTAATCTCTTTAAGTTTAATATTATTTTTTTAAATTTTTATATGCTTGCTTTAATAATTTTTTGTAGCAAAGTTTTATAAAATTAAAAATGTAATTTTAATTCTTGATGCATTTACTTTCTAATATATTTTTTCTGATATTCAAGGCAATGGTTTTATTGGTTTTTCATCAGAAGGTAGTTTTTCAAAATTTTTTTTACTTGATCAAAAAGACTTTACAGAAATATCTTTTGCCCCTATTGTTGATGTCAAGATAAGTGAACCCACTTCACAAAATGAACAAATTTTGGTTTTAAATATTGTTGAGGGTACTGTTCATCGTCTCACAGGTTACAAAGTGGTAAGTTATTATTTCTTTTAATTGAATTTATTTATAGCATTATTTTTTATCACGTTGATTAAGCACAAACTTAAAAAAAAATTTTTTTATCAGAATCGAAGTTGTGTAGTGGTAGAAGAAACATTTTATGCCCATCGCTTCCATAAAAGTTTATTCATTCAAAGTATTGAAGTTATCAATAATGCCAAAATGCCTATTCATGCAGAGCTTTCTCTTGTAACCAAATCTGATAGTACAAAGCAACTAACAAAAAAAGTTGACACTATATTTGATGGTATAAAAGTGTTATCAGTTCACGGAGTTGAAGAGCATGAAACTAAAATAGTGAACTTTACAAGTGTTATTTCTAATTTTCAAGCACTTCTACAAATTCCACAACAGAGTAAAAATAAAGTAGATGTTTTGTCTATCACAAATTTTTCTATTATCCCAATAATAACAAGTAACAGAAATCGAAAGTCTATTTCCTCTGCTGTCACAAACCTCTTTCAGAAGGAGTCTTTAGATCTCTTGACTTCAGTTCTTAACATCAAAGTAGAAACATTATTTGAGCAACATTTAAAAGGCTGGAGTGAGATATGGAAGGTGAATATTTTTTATATGAAATTGTTTTTTCTTTTTTACAGCTTTCTCAGATTTTGTCAGAAATTGCAATTTGATTTTTCTGTCACTAGACAGAAATATCAAATTGCTAGACAGAAATATCAAAAACATACATTTTTTTATCAGGTTGTTATTATGTCACATTACAATCATTTTTGCTTTCTCAAGTTTTTATCAATATTGTATAATATCATACAATTATCAGATAAAAATTATCATGTTATATAATTATCAGATAAATATTATTATGTCATATAAAAATCAAATAAATATTATCATTTCATATAATTATCAAATAATTATTATTATGCCATATAATTATCAGATAAATATCAAAATGTCATATAGTTATCAAATAAGTATTAAAATTCCATATAATTATCAGATAAATATTATCATGTCATATATATATATATATATATATATATATATATATATATATATATATATATATATATATATATATATATATATACACAGTGGTGTACACTAGCGGTCGCCCGATGGCAAATGCCACCTGAATCTTATGAAGGCTACTGGAAATAATATTTTGATGCAGTTTAGTGGCCTGACCGGGTGACTCGATTTTTTTTTCATTATTATTATTATTTCAATAATTCTATTAGCAGAATTTATGTGTCCAAAATTAAAGACCACCCCCTTCTGCGTACGTATGCATTGCTTATTATTTAAATATTATCTTGTTGTAACATTCTAAGAGAAATAATAAAAACCTTATTGCGTAATTAAAAAAAAGTTATATAAAAAGTTCGCTTTTATTTAATGTCTTTTTGCTACCAATCAAATTACGTTGTATAAAATAGAAAACATTAATTTGAACAATTATCGCTCGATTTCTTTTTTCTGTTCTCATTATTCATAATGTAATCCTCATTAAATATAAAAAACAGTTGTGACAGTCAGAAAAAAAATATTTAATGTTTTAAAAAAAATTGAGTTTAGTCAAGAGATAGTCAAGACTTTACTGTATGAGAATTATGCAAAATGCGAATATTGTTAAAAAATGGTAATGGATGACTGAAAACATTGGCGGGCGACCAAGATTAGCTAAATTATTACTCTCAGTCGTCCGCCAGGCGGCCGATGAAAATCCAAGTGTTCACCAATGATATATATATATATATCAAATAATAATTGTTATGTCATATTGTTATCAGATAAGTAATACTATTATATTATATTACTAAAAATGTCATAGATAATATGAGGCTTAATCCTTCTTAATTTGGTGTCCTTCACTAGCGCAGAAAACTTTTAAAAGAAATTGGGTTGCAATAACATTTGATGTCATAGTAATAGTGGCATTTACAATTGTGCGGCTAAAGTTTTTGAAAAACTTTGGCAAAAAACTTCTTTACCTTGCCTGTTGAAACCACATTTTATAAATTTTTGTTAGAGATGTTTGGAAGAAGTTGTTTAATAACATCTTTGATTCAGAAAATAAGTTCTTTACAATTTTCAAAACTGCCTGGCCAGCCTTGGATAAACTGTTGACAGTTATGACTTTAAATGAAGACGTCTGACATTGTCTAACATGTTGAGTCTTGTCATGAACATCATGACAAGACTCAACTTGATGGACTACAAAGTAATAGACCATGAAGTTGCTATAATAAACAATCACCATTGCAAAATTACTACCAAAATAGAATAACTATTCTATTTTGGTAGTAATTTTGCAGTGGTGTAATTTTGGTAGTAACTATGAAATAGAATAACTATTCTATTTCAGATTTGTTTTTAAGTTGTACTTTAACATAAGAATAGAAAAGAAGTTAGGTATGTTGATTTTGAAAATATTTTGCATACTTCACAACTATAATTGTTAACAAACTAATAAAATATATATACACACTCATAAAAAAAAAATATATATATATATATTAATTCGTTTATTTAATTATAAAATATGAAAAATATACGATAATATATTATAAACTCACAAAAATAAAGTTATGTGTAATTTATATAGTTAAATATTAGTCAATGGAGTGACACTTAAAAAAAAAAAAAAGTTATAAATAAAACAGGATGAATTTAAAATAAAATAAATAGGAAAAAAAAAAGTTCCAGTGAGAAATACATTGATGTTTTATAGAGAGCTTGCCATATTTGATAATGTTGAAAAAGGAAGTGTGCAAGTTAAAATTCTCACTATTCCTAGCGTAATATTTGTGTGCCACTTGCTTTAATAAAAAAATTGTTAAACGAATTTATTAGTTTATTTTGAAGAAAATCAAAAGAAAAGAAGAAAAAAAGAGATAATTATAAAGCTTTACAAGATCTTGAAATTTTAGGATTTTTAATTTAGAAAACCTATTTTTGATATTAGATCTTAAAGGAGAAAATTTCATAATTCTTATTGAAGTGTGTTGCAAACTGTTATGTTTGAAAAAGAAAACTACCTTTTTGACCCCAAACAGTGCAACAATAACTTAGATGTGAGGAGAACAAGGAATAGTAAATTGATATTAGAATATGTTAGGGAACATAGTGTTGTATTAATGACATCATACTATTAGCGCGTAGGAGTTTTTTATTTAATTGAATTAGTTGATAGTTACATGATAGGTTTTGTCAAGAAGTACCCCAAAGTATTTTACTTATTTAGATGGGAAAAATCTTTTACCGTTAATTCTAATTTTCACATTATCGTTATCAAGGTTTTTTTTTGGAGGGTGAAAAATAATAAATTCAGTTTTATTGATATTTAGAGAAATGCATATATAAATAAATAAATATATATATATATATATATATATATATATATATATATATATATATATATATATATATATATATATATATATATATATATATATATGTATATATATATGTATGTATATTAGGGCTGTTCATGTGAACACAGGAAAAAAATTTTTTCTCGGATTTGAATGCATAGTTGTTTATTTTGTGCCATTTGACATAGTAATTGACTGTGGAAAAAATCTTTTCAATCAGATAATGTTTAGGGGGTGCTCAATGACCATAAAGTTTTACGAAAAACATCAAAAACGTGTAAAAAGTTCCAAAGTTCCAAAAATTTCTAGAACCTGGTTAGTTAGATTTTTTCCACTGAAATATTGTCTGATTGCATGCTATATAGATTAATTAAAGTGCAGCAGATTAACTGTCATCAGGGCACCAGACTAAAAAATGTCTGCTAGTGTTTAAAACAACTGTGTTTATATCATTTTGTTAAAATTTGTATTCATAATTTTAATACTATTATTTAACTCAATTTAGAATTTGTTCAAACAGAATAAAAAGGTTTACAAGTATAAATATTATTTTTATTTGGAATTTCATTTTGACAACAAATGTATTAATATTTTGATAGTACCTAACCTTAGTAACCTATTACAGAAAACTAGCATGGTAGTCTGGTAGTGTATTGTTTGTTATTAAGTGCAGATAATAATAATTTCTAATTTGAAAATATTTATTTAATTTCTTTAGTAATAATTATTATAATATATTGCTGCAGCTGCATAAACCAACAACTGAATGATAAGTTTGTATAATATGGTATTGAGTTTTGATTATCTCATAATATTTCAGTTATCATTGAAATGGCAGCATCATCTCGTGTTGCTATCTCTACACGACTTCAAACCAAAATCTTTTTAATTGGACAACCAGAGCCAAATCTTCCAGATAAAGTTCTTCCCTTAACATCTGATGTTTTAAAAACATTTTTTTATCATCTTGATACAACCAAAAAGTCAGTGCCTGAAAGTCTTAAAACAACTGTTGATGAACTGATTATTATTTGGAATAAAGCCCGTATTCCGACAGCATTTCATCTGAATGTAGTCTTAAAGTTGAAAACTTTAGTCCAGGAATTTAAATTAATAAAAAAAAAAAAATCCAGATTGTCAGATTCTCAGAAATCGAGAGAGAAATCATTTACAGACACCATTGGCCTACTTTTTGACATTGCCCACAAGGATGCTGAAACCATGATCAGAATTGAAGAAGATAAAGAATTTTTATTGGATCAGAGATGTCAGAGAAAAATGGTGATGTTTGGGGAGGACAAAGAACTTTCAAAATTAGAAGAAAGAAATGAAGCAAGGAAACAAGCAAAGAGAGAACGAAAGCTAAAAGAAGAGCAAAGACAATCTGGTGCGAGTGCAATAGTTCCTGTTATTGAACCTTTACATGACGAAAGTTATAGTGATGAAAACGATAACGATGCTGTTGATAATGACAAAATGGTTGATAGAGATTTTGAGATAGAAATCCCTGTTTATTACAGACAACAAGTCAGTAAAGCAAGTTCTTC